>NW_024418431.1:0-9185 GCF_014898765.1 Herpailurus yagouaroundi | reverse complement strand
GCATTTAATCCATTTACATTCAGTGTTATTATAGAAAGATATGGGTTTAGAGTCATTGTGATGTCTGTATGTTTTATGCTTGTAGTGATGTCTCTGGTACTTTGTCTCACAGGGTCCCCCTTAGGATCTCTTGGAGGGCTGGTTTAGTGGTGACAAATTCCTTCAGTTTTTGTTTGTTTGGGAAGACCTTTATCTCTCCTTCTATTCTAAATGACAGACTTGCTGGATAAAGGATTCTCGGCTGCATATTTTTTCTGTCTAGCACACTGAAAATCTCGTGCCAACTCTTTCTGGCCTGCCAAGTTTCAAAAGAGAGATCAGTCACGAGTCTTATAGGTCTCCCTTTATATGTGAGGGCACGTTTACCCCTTGCTGCTTTCAGAATTTTCTCTTTATCCTTGTATTTTGCCAGTTTCACTATGATATGTCGTGCAGAAGGTCGATTCAAGTTACGTCTGAAGGGAGTTCTCTGTGCCTCTTGGATTTCAATGCCTTTTTCCTTCCCCACTTCAGGGAAGTTCTCAGCTATTATTTCTTCAAGTACCCCTTCAGCACCTTTCCCTCTCTCTTCCTCCTCTGGGATACCAATGATGCGTATATTATTTCTTTTTAGTGTATCACTTAGTTCTCTAATTTTCCCCTCATACTCCTGGATTTTTTTATCTCTCTTTTTCTCAGCTTCCTCTTTTTCCATAACTTTATCTTCTAGTTCACCTATTCTCTCCTCTGCCTCTTCAGTCCGAGCCGTGGTGGTTTCCATTTTGTTATGCATTTCGTTTAAAGCGTTTTTCAGCTCCTCGTGACTGTTCCTTAGTCCCTTGATCTCTGTAGCAAGAGATTCTCTGCTGTCAGCTATACTCTTTTCAAGCCCAGCGATTAACTTTATGACTATTATTCTAAATTCACTTTCTGTTATATTATTTAAATCCTTTTTGATCAGCTCATTAGGTGTTGTTATTTCCTGGAGATTCTTCTGAGGGGAATTCTTCCGCTTGGTCATTTTGGATAGTCCCTGGCGTGGTGAGGACCTGCAGGGCACTTCCCCTGTGCTGTGGTGTATAACTGGAGTTGGTGGGCGGAGCCGCAGTCAGACCTGATGTCTGCCCCCAGCCCACCGCTGGGGCCACAGTCAGACTGGTTGTGCCTTCTCTTCCCCTCTCCTAGGGGCGGGATTCACTGTATGGTGGGGTGGCCCGTCTGGGCTACTTGCACACTGCCAGGCTTGTGATGCTGGGGATCTGGCGTCTTAGCTGGGGTGGGTAGGCAAGGTGCGCAGGGGCAGGAGGGGCAGGCTTAGCCTGCTTCTCCTTAGGTGATCCACTTCAGGAGGGGCCCTGTGGCAGCAGGAGGGAGTCAGATCTGCTGCCGGAGGTTTGGCTCCGCAGAAGCGCAGAGTTGGGTGTTTGTGCGGAGCGAGCAAGTTCCCTGGCAGGAACCGGTTCTCTTTGGGATTTTGGCTGGGGGATGGGCGGGGGAGATGGCGCTGGCGAGCGCCTTTGTTCCCCACCAAACTGAGCTCTGTCGTCCGGGGGCTCAGCAGCTCTCCTTCCCTTTGTCCTCCAGCCTTCCCGCTTTCTGAGCAGAGCTGTTAACTTATGACCTCCCAGACGCTAAGTCGCGCTTGCTGTCGGAACACAGTCTGTCAGGCCCCTCCGCTTTTTGCAAGCCAGACTCGGGGGCTCTGCTTGGCCGGCGAGCCGCCCCTCCGCCCCGGCTCCCACCCGCCAGTCCCTGGAGCGCGCACCGCCTCGCCGCCCTTCCTACCCTCTTCCGTGGGCCTCTCGTCTGCGCTTGGCTCTGGCGACTCCGTTCTGCTAATCCTCTGGTGGTTTTCTGGGTTATTTAGGCAGGTGTAGGTGGAATCTAAGTGATCAGCAGGACGCACGGTGAGCCCAGCATCCTCCTACGCCTCCATCTTTGAATCTTGCTTGACATAAGCCTTTTCAAGGCTCTGTGTCCTTCTATGTATCTGCACTATGTCATTGCATTGAATGTATTTTATTATCAGTTTCTGTTTGTATGGCCTCTCTGTAACTAAATAATTAACTATCTACTTCATTCTTCGGATTTTTTATCTTCATAATTATGATTTTTATCTCAGTAACTGACACTGCTGAAACTCTCAAGAGATATTTACATATTATCCTTCTATATCCTTATAAATATAAGGATTTAATGAATTTATTAATTATAATAAACAGATGAATGAATGAGCTATTTTCAGTTTGTTTATTTATTTTGAGAGGAAGAGAGATCATGCATGTGAGTGAGGGAGGGACAGAGAGAGGAAGAGAAGAATCCCAAGCAGGCTCTGCACTATTAGCGTGAAGGCCAAGTCAGGGCTCCATCTCACGAACCATGAGATCACGACCTGAGCAGAAATCAGGAGTCAGATGCTTAACCAACTGATCTACCCAGGCATCCCAATGAAACATTTAATATGAATGTAAGTCAGTCTGATAATTAATATAAAGGTTAATGGCAGAACTGAAAGTTTGTTTGTTAGTGAACTTAGAGAATAACAATAAACATATCCCTGCCTTTATTTCTCTGTTACTGCCCACTTTGTAATCAGTACTACTATTATTCAATAGTTTAAAAGGTAAGGGGCAAACCACATCTCTTAAAAGGTTTCTAAGAAGTAAAGGCAGAATATCAAATGTTTTTGAAAATTGTCAGGTTTGAAAAATGTTAATATGTAAAGTTAGGTTTTGGGATGTCTGTATTAATCCTCTCAGTTATTGAAACATGTCATATCCTGGCATTTCTTTTTCAAGCAGTTAATGGAGGAAGAGTTTTTGATATACAAGTTTTCTAAAGAGTAAAATTTTCATTAGACATTGTGGCGATAGCTGTGTGTTGAAAAAGCTGACCAAGGACTGAATCCAATTTTTATATTTAATTATTCTTTGTTATTCTATTTATTTAATAGATAATATTTATGATGCATTTTCTTAGAAAAAAATCTTAATATAGTGTACCTTTGAGTGGATTTCAAGGACCTTCAAGGATTCCAATGCTTAATAGTTGGTTTCTTGGCAAATTCTCCCCACATGTCCTTTTTACCACAGCTTTTTAAATACAAGTGTCCTTTAAAAAGTTCAATATAGATTTTGCCTCCCTGCATGGAATCTCTGACACCTAAGTGCATATCTCTTCACATCATTCTTCTTCCTCTCCATCACCTTCAAATTAAAATACCAACCCTTGGGGGGCGCCTGGGGGGCGCAGTCGGTTAAGCGTCCGACTTCAGACAGGTCATGATCTCGCGGTCCGTGAGTTCGAGCCCCGCGTCAGGCTCTGGGCTGATGGCTCAGAGCCTGGAGCCTGTTTCCGATTCTGTGTCTCCCTCTCTCTCTGCCCCTCCCCCATTCATGCTCTCTCTCTGTCCCAAAAATAAATAAATGTTGAAAAAAAAATAAAAATAAATACCAACCCTTGGGCATAGCACACAAACTCATTTGTACCTCGAGCCATTTTAAAACCCTTCCAAAATTCATCTCTTTCTGCTTCTTTCCTCTGATCTATATGACAGACACGGTGGAGGACCCAAATCCCAAGAACACTTGTTGCTTGCCTTCATTCCTTTGCACATGCTTTTTCTCTGCAGGTTTTCTTTTCCATTTTCTCACAATTCCAACACATCCTTGAAGGGTTACACTCCAGGTAGGATGAATGCCTTTCCTAACCCGCTAATTTGCATTGAATGCTTTCCCTATGGCTTCCCAGAGCACCACTGAACGGCCACTGTGAGTATACAGAAATGATACCACGATGATTAGTATTAGTATTCCTTCCCAAATCTTATTCAACTCTGGACCCCTAGAACCAAGCACAGAGCCAGAAGGCAAAGTCATTTGGTTAAGACAATGAATGACTAGACCATTTCTGTGGATATGCACTTACAGAGGGCCATTACCAGTTCTGCCAGGTAACTAGTTTCTCTGTTCTTTCTTCTCTCACTCTTCTCATTACAGGACAGTTACCATCCTGTGGATACATGTTTCATTTATGTGCCTGTTGTCCCTGGCAGATTTCTGCAGTTCACCCTCAGTGCTCCTTAGCATCTGCTAGCTTCCCTTCAGCTCCTAGTTTAAATAACGTTCCATATGCATTCTTCAAGGTTTATTGATTCTGCTCTCCAGAGAGTGCCCTATACTTCAAGTGAAGAATTTGAAAATATGGGGATCATTAAAATAAATTCCCGTGTTTTGGCCAAAGTTCAGTTATGGTGCGGTGGTTGCTTGCAGATTTCAGCCTGGAAGCAAAGTTACATAATACAAGAAATTGAACGTAAACACCTAAACAACAGATTAATAAAGAAATTTTCTGGGTCTTAATTTTAATCAGTTTACTTGCCACAGGAGAATAGTGTTTGAAGTCAAGGTTTAAAATTCAAATACATATTAATAGAATTCACTATTGCCAAGCACAGAAGTTATAAATAAAGCTAAATTACAGGTAAAACAAAGCCGGAATGTGAGGAGAGGCTTGGAATGTCACCAATATTGTGGTATAGTTTTATTTACTTGTTTCATAACTGGAACTTGTAAAATGTATCCAGTAGGTCCCACAACATTCACATATTATATCTCAGAACCTTAGATAATTAATGTAAATATGCCTTGAAAATCTTTACCTCAGAGTTTTACCTTGGGGTTGCAATATTAAAAAAAATTGTCTGCAAATACCCATGTGACTGTCCCATAAACCTCTCAAACTCAGCATGTCTAAGACTAATTTGACTATTAGCATTCTCTGCAAATCTCTGGCCACTTTAATTATCTGAATTATCGGAACGTTCGTCAACTGAGGACACCATGTATAAATCACCTGCCTCTCTATGCTATCTACATGGCAACCTTTTGTCAACAAATTTGACCAAATTTAGACACTGTAGTGTATTTCTAGGCTTACTATTAGAGATTGTAGTGACACTGTCATTTTTACCCAAATAATTGAAATACACGTCTATCTACCTCTTCAGGACAAACTCTTAGAAATTACTTTTATTTTCATTATTTTTTCAATCCATATCTAATCTTTCAGTAAACCTGATAGGTTCTATTGCTAAAATCTATCCCTAATTTGATCACACTTAATCATTTCCTTTGAAATACCAGCTCAGGTCACCCTTATCTCTCTAAGACTACTGCAATGGCTTCCAAACTGGCCACCTTATCTCTACTCTTGCAACATGGCTTTTGTACACGAGTCTGAAACATTGCTCTGAAGGATAGGTCAGATCATGATTTTTTTTTTTTTACTACTTTCAGTGTATTTGTCTAAAATAAGTCTCCCAATGCACATGTTGAAAAGCTTGAAAAAACATGCATAAAAATTCTTTTAAATATATCGCTGAGACTTTAAGAAGTTAAGTAAATACCCAAAGGCTAAAACATAAAAAGCAAGCATGAAACTAGGGAATTTACGTTACACTGATACTCAGCTGCCCATGGGGCATTTATCAATCCTTGTAACTGAGAAGATTATATTTAAAGGTCTGGGGGAAAGGAGGCCACATCTTGGGACCGCACAAAATAGAGAGAACTGAGAACCCAGATTAAATTCTAAAAAGACCCATCTTTTCGGAGAAATTGTGGGACAAAATAAAACATCACCCATCAAAAGAAATGACAAGGCCCATCTTTGTCTCATCTATGCTTTATATAGAAAAATACAGTTGCAGGGCACCTGGGTGGCCCAATTGGTTAAGCGTCTGACTTAGGCTCAAGTCATGATTTCACAGTTGGCGAGTTCAAGCCCCACATTTGGCTCTCTGCCTTCAGTGAAGAGTCCACTTCAGATCCTCTGTCCCCCCTCTCTCTCTCTGCCCCTCCCCACTCTGCTCGCTCTGTCTCAAAAATAAATAAACATTAAAAAATATATTTTAAAAAAGTAAAATACCATTGCTCATGAAAATCAGCACAAACACTGCTGGTTTGACATAGATATATAAATTTATGCCATGGTTTGAACAAGCAATGCAGGCTATATACTAACCAGAGGCAGGTGATTTACCCGTGGTCCCCAGTAGAGTGCATGTCACAAGGAATGCTGTGCACTCCCGAGGGGACACACTCTCAAGGCTAGACTGCAGATCATTTCCACCAGCAAAGCCCTGCTTCAGACTGCTACTAGAAAAAAAAACCAAATCACAAGCCATAGAAATGAAACCGAACTAATCAACCAACCAAATACCATAAATAATAATAATCAGAAAGAACACAAAACAGAGACACCCCCAAATCTTTATGTAATTAACATAATGGCCTAATTTGGTGATTGTGCACAGTGTCATGGAGTCCTTTGCAGGTGCTAACACTTAATTATCAAAAGAATACAAAATTGTGTTGGCAGTATTCCAATTTTCCATTTGAGGAAAATTTTAAAAAATAAGTTTGGAGTATTTCTTCTTTTCACATATGAAATTAAAGTTACACATTCAAATTCTGGAATTCTTGCTTTTAACTATTATGCTGTGCTATTTCTTTTTTTTTTTTTTCAATATATGAAGTCTATTGTCAAATTAGTTTCCATACAACACCCAGTGCTCATCCCAAAAGGTGCCCTCCTCAATACCCATCACCCATCACCTCCCCTCCCTCTCACCCCCATCAACCCTCAGTTTGTTCTCAGTTTTTAAGAGTCTCTTATGCTTTGGCTCTCTCCCACTCTAAACTCTCTTTTCTTTTTTATCCTTCCCCTCCCCCATGGGTTTCTGTTAAGTTTTGCAGGATCCACATAAAAGTGAAAACATATGGTATCAGTCTTTCTCTGTATGGCTTATTTCACTTAGCATCACACTCTCCAGTTCCATCCACGTTGCTACAAAGGGCCATATTTCATTCTTTCTCATTACCACATAGTACTCCATTGTGTATATAAACCACAATTTCTTTATCCATTCATCAGTTGATGGACATTTAGGCTCTTTCCATAATTTGGTTATTGTTGAGAGTGCTGCTATAAACATTGGGGTACAAGTGCCCCTATGCATCAGTACTCCTGAATCCCTTGGGTAAATTCCTAGCAGTGCTATTGGTGGGTTATAGGGTAGGTCTATTTTTAATTTTTGAGGAACCTCCACACTGTTTTCCAGAGTGGCTGCACCAATTTGCATTCTCACCAACAGTGCAAGAGGGTTCCCATTTCTCCACATCCTCTCCAGCATCCATAGTCTCCTGTTCATTTTGGCCACTCTGACTGGCGTGAGGTGATACCTGAGTGTGGTTTTGATTTGTATTTCCCTGATGAGGAGCGACGTTGAGCATCTTTTCATGTGACTGTTGGCCACCCAGATGTCTTCTTTAGAGAAGTGTCTATTCATGTTTTCTGCCCATTTCTTCACTGGGTTATTTGTTTTTCGGGTGTGGAGTTTGGTGAGCTCTTTATAGATTTTGGGTACTAGCCCTTTGTCCGATATGTCATTTGCAAATATCTTTTCCCATTCCGTTGGTTCCCTTTTATTTTGTTGGTTGTTTCCCTTGCTCTGCAGAAGCTTTTAATCTTCATGAGGTCCCAGTAGTTCATTTTTGCTTTTAATTCCCTTGTGTTTGGGGATGTGTCAAGTAAGAAATTGCTACAACTGAGGTCAGCGAGGTCTTTTCCTGCTTTCTCCTCTAGGGTTTTGATGGTTTCCTGTCTCACATTCAGGTCCTTTATCCATTTTGAGTTTATTTTTGTGAATGGTGTGAGAAAGTGGTCTAGTTTCAACCTTCTGCATGTTGCTGTCCAGTACTCCCAGCAACATTTGTTAAAGAGACTGTCTTTTTTCCATTGGATGATCTTTCCTGCTTTGTCAAAGATTAGTTGGCCATACGTTTGTGAGTCTAGTTCTGGGGTTTCTATTCTATTCCATTGGTCCATGTGTCTGTTTTTGTGCCAATACCATGCTGTCTTGATGATGACAGCTTTGTAGTAGAGGTTAAAGTATGGAATGGTGATGCCTCCTGCTTTGGTCTTCTTCTGCAAAATTACTTTGGCTATTCGGGGCCTTTCATGGTTCCATATGAATTTTAGGATTGCTTGTTCTAGTTTTGAGAAGAATGCTGGTGCAATTTTGATTGGGATTGCATTGAATGTGTAGATAGCTTTGGGTAGTATTGACATTTTGACAATATTTATTCTTCCAACACATAAGCACAGAATATTTTCCATTTCTTTATATCTTCTTCAATTTCCTTCCTAAGCTTTCTAAATTTTTCATCATACAGATCTTTTACATCTTTGGTTATATTTGTTCCTAGGTATTTTATGCTTCTTGGTGCAATTGTGAATGGGATTATTTTTTTATTTGTCTTTCTGTTGCTTCATTGTTAGTGTATAAGAATGCAACTGATTTCTGTACATTGATTTTGTATCCTGCAACTTTGCTGAATTCATGGATCAGTTCTAGCAGACTTTTGGTGGAGTCTATCAGATTTTCCATGTATAATATCATGTCATCTGCAAAAAGTGAAAGCCTAACTTCATCTTTGCCAATTTTGATGCCTTTGATTTCCTTTTGTTGTCTGATTGCTGATGCTAGCACTTCCAACACTATGTTAAACAACAGCGGTGAGAGTGGACATCCCTGTCGTGTTCCTGATCTCAGGGAAAAAGCTCTCAGTTTTTCCCATTGAGGATGATGTTAGCTGTGGGCTTTTCATAAATGGCTTTTATGATCTTTAAGTATGTTCCTTCTAACCCGACTTTCTCGAGGGTTTTTATTAAGAAAGGGTGCTGAATTTTGTCAAAGGCCTTTTCAGCATCAGTTGACAGGATCATATGGTTCATATCTTTTCTTTTATTAATGTGATGTATCACATTGATTGATTTGTGAATGTTGAACCAGCCCTGCGTCCCAGGAATGAATCCCACTTGATCATGGTGAATAATTCTTTTTATATGCTGTTGAATTCGATTTGCTAGTATCTTATTGAGAATTTTGGCATCCGTATTCATCAGGGATATTGGCCTGTAGTTCTCTTTTTTTACTGGGTCTCTGTCTGCTTTAGGAATCAAAGTAATACTGGCTTCATAGAATGAGTCTGGAAGTTTTCCTTCCCTTTCTATTTCTTGGAATAGCTTGAGAAGGATAGGTATTATCTGTGCTTTAAACGTCTGGTAGAACTCCCCTGGGAAGCGATCTGGTCCTGGACTCTTATTTGTTGGGAGATTTTTGATGACTGATTCAATTCCTT
>NW_024418430.1:0-3436 GCF_014898765.1 Herpailurus yagouaroundi | reverse complement strand
TCATCCTCGACAGGATACAAACCTGGCCTCCCGGAGGCTCTCCCACCGCCCCCCCCCCACCCCCGCCTCATTATCCAGGGCTCTGGGCTGGGGCTCAGTCTCCTGAACTGTTGCCATCCTGGGCGACATTCACATTTGGACGGATGACCTAAGATTCCGTTTCTTGGGTTTTGATGGTTTTCGTCCCTTTTCTCACCTGGCCGCTGCTATTGGTAACCCCTCCCCAGCTGCTCCCACATACTGACCATGACCTCATGTGCCATTCTCCAACTCCTCTCTTCCCGTAATCAAATTACACCACAGCCTTCAAGGCCCTCAGTGCCGAGATCCGCTTCCTTGCTCGGTCCACCCACTGCACTTAGGCTCTGCCACCCAGCACTCCAACCACACCCCTGCCGATGTCCTCAACCTCCCCCCGCCCCGCACCCGCCGTCCTACGAACCCAGCCATCTGAAAGCCCCAGCTGCCGCTGACTGAGCCTCCTGTCAGCTTTACAACCACGACCTGATTTTTCAAGGGTCTGGGGATCATTCCTTTCGAGTGTAAACATCTAGGAAAAGAGCACTCAGACCCTCTCCCCCCGCCCCAGCACTGCGGGGATTTAACCAAGGCACCCTTTTCCAAGCTGTACAATACGCTTATTCTAGAAACGGGAGCGGCCTCATCATTCCTTCAGATAAAGGCAGTCAGTTCAAACAAACGGCCAGCTCAACTACCAGGTGAATGCGGGAGAACCTTCATGAAACAATTTGAAGCAAATGGTGCAGGCCACAGGCTCCTGGGTGGCTCAGTCGCTTAAGCACCCGACTTCGGATGAGGTCATGATCTCACAGCCTGTGGCTTCCAGCCCCGCGTCGGGCTCTGTGCTGACGGCTCAGAGCCTGGAGCCTGCTTGGGATTCTGTCTCCCTCTCTCTCTGCCCCTGCCCGACTAGCACTCTGTCTGTCTCTGTCTCTCAAAAAATAAAATTAAAATGTTAAAAAATTTTTTTTAAATAAATAAATTTAAAAAATGGTGCAGGCCAATTTTTTTATAGGAAGAGAAGACATCGTTAATCTCGAGAATTCGTGTTATATGACGGCTAAATCGTGTTCAACTGGTGGACTGCCCAAAGTGGGCAGAATTTCTGGGGCGCCTGGGTGGCTCAGTCAGTTAAGGGTCCGACTCCGCTCAGGTCACGATCTCACGGTTCGTGAGTTCGAGCCCCATGTCGGGCTCTGTGCTGACAGCTCGGAGCCTGGAGCCTGCTTCGGATTCTGTGTCTCCCTCTCTCTCTCTCTCTCTCTCTCAAAAACAAATAAAACATTAAAAAAATTAAAAAAAAATAAAAATAAAGTGGGCAGAATTTCTTTCTGCCTTTGTAACCCCACCCACAGACGACACGACGCATGGTGACCTGGACATGCGCACCCACGTCTGTAGAGAGGGCTGTGGCTTGGCAGGATTTCCATTTCCTCGCGCTCCCCAACGCCTCCCTTCAGATCAAGTTCAAGCTCTTTGGACACGGCTTGCAACGGCCTTCATCCCGTGACCTCCGCCAACAGCTGTCTTCCCGGTTAAGGACCTCGGGCGTGCCTACGGAGTATTTCCTATTTCACGGCACTTTTTGGTCCTTACTGGATTCTCCCGTCTTTCAGCTCCCAGAGGAACCTACTCTAGTGTTTTAACGTAGGTCTTTTTCAGTCCCCCTGTCATTGATGTGCTAGGTGTCAGATATCCCTGGCACGTGGTTTTGTATACACACGCACGCTACGTTCTCACGTCTGCAGCCACGCCACGTCATCACACTCCGCGTTCCGACGAAGTTTTCCACCGACTCTATCACACGCGTAAACCACACTGGACGTGCCCACTCCGCTCTCAGCACCTTGCTTCCAGAACTAACCGTGTAAGGAACACCCTCCTATCATGTTTCCCCGGGGACCTGCAGGCTATTTACACAGGCGAGTAGTTGCTGGGCCATGCAGCTTACTCATGCTGATGCCACTAAATACCGCCAAAATGTTCTACAGAACTGCGGGGGAGGGGCAGAGGTGGCAGTTCAGGCTGACTGACACACCCCCCTCGCAGTCCGAGAACATTTCTCATGTCTTCCCCAACGCCTGACACTATCCAACATCCTAATTTCTGCCAATCTGGTAGGTGTAACATTGTTTATTTATTACTTTTTGAGAGGGAGGGGGAGGGAGCAGAGAGGGAGAGAGAGAATCCCAAGCAGGTGCCACACTCAGCACAGAGTCCTACAGGGGCTCGATCTCACGAACCCTGGGATCATGATCTGAACTGAAATCAAGAGTCCGACGTTTACCAGACGCCCCAGGCGCCCAAATGTTTTAGAGTGTGGCTTTGTGAAAACCAAAAGTACGTCCCCCACACACAGCCTGGGCGCTGAGGGCTGAAACTACCTACACTCTCCCCACCCCCACCTTACTGTTTACATTAGCGTGACTTTACTATCCTGGGAGACCAGAATATTTTCACTGTTCAAACGGCTTGACTGTGCAGTATGAACCCCCCAAAAGATGGATCAACTCTTCAACGGGAAACCTCAATAATCTGCATCATGAGATTCTCTGAAACCCTCGCCTCTGCTGTTTCCACCAATGCTAGGCGGTTAGGGCAGGATCCTTACCCAATCCCGATCAAGCCCCCAGGCGGAAAGATCCACCTTAACCCAACCCTGCGGTTCTCAATACTTTCCCAATTTGGCAGTCATCCCTTTGAGAGACCGACTGCCAAAGCTCCGAGGAGGGGTTCCCACCCCCACCCCACCCCCACCAGGGCAAGCAATACATTCAGCACGGTTTTACCAAAGGGTCGTGAGGGTGGTACTTGGGGAGCAGACTAACTTTTTTAAGCTAATTTATTTATTCTTTAGTCCTCTCTGCACCGGCGTGGGGCTCTAACTCCCCTCCCGGAAAGGAAGAGTCGCACGCTCTCCGGACCCAGCCAGCCAGGCGCCCCCAGGCGAGACTCTTTTAATGCGGATTTCTCTGATCGCTGGTAAAGTTGGGCAACGCGGCGTGTGCAGATCTGCTCCGGGGGGTTCTCCCCGTGCGGTACCCACTCCTACCCCGCGACAGCCCACCCTCCCTAGCCTTGCGCCCGGGCCCTTCGTCGTCCGCCACCACACCTGCCGCTCACTCCCCGTTCCGGAAGCCGTCACTGCTTCCCGACCGCCACCCCAACACGCCGTGACGCTCCTCGCTTTGCCGGCCAGGACCCGACCACTCTCTTCCACCAAACCCAGCTACCTTCCTTCCCCGAGGTGTTTTCGTCCCCTCAGGGAAGGGCGCCGTGGCCCAGCACCCGCTCCGAGCCGCTGCCAGGGCCGGGATTCTCTCCGGGCCGCCCGCCTCGCCTCCGCCGCTCGGGGACCGCCGCTCAGCCCCGACCCCGCCGGGCGGGGACCACTTCCGGCGCGCAGCCCCCTCCC
>NW_024418429.1:0-2311 GCF_014898765.1 Herpailurus yagouaroundi | reverse complement strand
GAAGGCAGTCCTGAGAGGAAAATACATTGCAATCCAGGCCTATCTCAAGAAACAAGAAAAATCCCAAATACAAAATCTAACAGCACACCTAAAGGAAATAGAAGCAGAACAGCAAAGGCAGCCTAAACCCAGCAGAAGAAGAGAAATAATAAAGATCAGAGCAGAAATAAACAATATAGAATCTAAAAAAACTGTAGAGCAGATCAACGAAACCAGGAGTTGGTTTTTTGAAAAAATAAACAAAATTGACAAACCTCTAGCCAGGCTTCTCAAAAAGAAACAGGAGATGACCCAAATAGATAAAATCATGAATGAAAATGGAATGATTACAACCAATCCCTCAGAGATACAAACAATTATCAGGGAATACTATGAAAAATTATATGCCAACAAATTGGACAACCTGGAAGAAATGGACAAATTCCTGAACACCCACACTCTTCCAAAACTCAATCAGGAGGAAATAGAAAGCTTGAACAGACCCATCACCAGCGAAGAAATTGAATCGGTTATCAAAAATCTCCCAACAAATAAGAGTCCAGGACCAGATGGCTTCCCAGGGGAGTTCTACCAGACGTTTAAAGCAGAGATAATACCTATCCTTCTCAAGCTATTCCAAGAAATAGAAAGGGAAGGAAAACTTCCAGACTCATTCTATGAAGCCAGTATTACTTTGATTCCTAAACCAGACAGAGACCCAGTAAAGAAAGAGAACTACAGGCCAATATCCCTGATGAATATGGATGCCAAAATTCTCAATAAGATACTAGCAAATCGAATTCAAGGCATATAAAAAGAATTATTCACCATGATCAAGTGGGATTCATTCCTGGGATGCAGGGCTGGTTCAACATTCACAAATCAATCAATGCGATACATCACATTAACAAAAAAAAGAGAAGAACCATATGATCCTGTCAATTGATGCAGAAAAGGCCTTTGACAAAATCCAGCACCCTTTCTTAATAAAAAACCTTGAGAAAGTCGGGATAGAAGGAACATACTTAAAGATCATAAAAGCCATTTATGAAAAGCCCAGAGCTAACATCATCCTCAACGGGGAAAAACTGAGAGCTTTTTCCCTGAGATCAGGAACACGACAGGGATGCCCACACTCACCACTGTTGTTTAACATAGTGCTGGAAGTTCTAGCATCAGCAATCAGACAACAAAAGGAAATCAAAGGCATCCAAATTGGCAAAGATGAAGTCAAGCTTTCGCTTTTTGCAGATGACATGATATTATACATGGAAAATCCGACAGACTCCACCAAAAGTCTGCTAGAACTGATACATGAATTCAGCAAAGTTGCAGGATACAAAATCAATGTACAGAAATCAGTTGCACTCTTATACACTAACAATGAAGCAACAGAAAGACAAGTAAAGAAACTGATCCCATTCACAATTGCACCAAGAAGCATAAAATACCTAGGAATAAATCTAACCAAAGATGTAAAGGATCTGTATGCTGAAAACTATAGAAAGCTTAGGAAGGTAATTGAAGAAGATTTAAAGAAATGGAAAGACATTCCCTGCTCATGGATTGGAAGAATAAATATTGTCAAAATGTCAATACTACCCAAAGCTATCTACACATTCAATGCAATCCCAATCAAAATTGCACCAGCATTCTTCTCGAAACTAGAACAAGCAATCCTAAAATTCATATGGAACCACAAAAGGCCCCGAATAGCCAAAGTAATTTTGAAGAAGAAGACCAAAGCAGGAGGCATCACAATCCCAGACTTTAGCCTCTACTACAAAGCTGTCATCATCAAGACAGCATGGTATTGGCACAAAAACAGACACATAGACCAATGGAATAGAATAGAAACCCCAGAACTAGACCCACAAACATATGGCCAACTCATCTTTGACAAAGCAGGAAAGAACATCCAATGGAAAAAAGACAGTCTCTTTAACAAATGGTGCTGGGAGAACTGGACAGCAACATGCAGAAGGTTGAAACTAGACCACTTTCTCACACCATTCACAAAAAGAAACTCAAAATGGATAAAGGACCAGAATGAGACAGGAAACCATCAAAACCCTAGAGGAGAAAGCAGGAAAAGACCTCTCTGACCTCAGCCGTAGCAATCTCTTACTCGACACATCCCCAAAGGCAAGGGAATTAAAAGCAAAAGTGAATTACTGGGACCTTATGAAGATAAAAAGCTTCTGCACAGCAAAGGAAACAACCAACAAAACTAAAAGGCAACCAACGGAATGGGAAAAGATATTTGCAAATGACATATCGGACAAAGGGCTAGTATCCAAAATCTATAAAGAGCTCACCAAACTCCACACCC
>NW_024418428.1:0-3031 GCF_014898765.1 Herpailurus yagouaroundi | reverse complement strand
ATATTTGCATCTATATTCAAATTTTATTGTTCTAAACTTTCTTCTTTCGTTAAACCATTTTGTGTAGCAAAGGTCATCCAAGCTCTACTTAATTAAATGAGAAGTTGCTTATCTATTTTTCTGCATGGAGCAAATTTAAGCATATGTTCATGATATTCCATAGCACTCAACCTTAAAAATATCTGGGCTTCATTCATTTTTGAGGGATATGTTTTTTTGACAAACACTGCAATTTTTTAAAAATCAGGATATTACTGGTTTTGTATCACTTCTTGGGTTAATTTAGTTTATATTTTCCTAAAAAAACATTGATTTTATCCACATTTCCAGCATAGTGGGGTATCATACAAAAATTCTAATACTTTTTACTCCCTAACTCTAAGTTCACTGTCTTTCTCATTCTTTTTTGTTGTGGTGTGTGTGTTTATTATATTTTTGAGAGGGGGGGGGGACAGAGTGTCAATGAGAGAGGGGCAGAAAGAAAGGGAGACACAGAATTCAAAGCAGGTTCCAGGCTCCGAACTGTCAGAACAAAGCCCTACCTACAAAGGGCTCAAACTCAGGAACCATGAAATCATGACCTGAGCCGAAGTCTGAAGCTTAACCAACTAAGCCACCCAGGTTCCCCTGCTTTTCTCATTCTTGATTCTGTTATTTGTATTTTCTTTTTTCTTTCTAGACTAGCCAATTTTTAGTTACTTTAGTGGCCTTATCAAATAATTAGCTTGGACTTTACTGAGAAAATCTATTTTTCTTATACCTTATTTGTTATTTTACTTTTACTCATTTCTTTCTACATTTTTAGTTTTTGTTGCTATTTTCCTTTTCATTCTGCACAGTATCTGAATGCTTTGAATTTTTTTGTTAACTGGATAAAAGCACTTAAGTATGTAAATTTCTTCTCAGTACTGCCTTGGCCACAGCATGAATTCTTTAAATGAATTCTGTTTGTTAGGAAACCCTAATAAAAACATTTAACACAACAGTATAATTCAAATGACAACATAAACAAATCTGTTCATTTTCTGATGGCTCAGTTCAGCACTTCCTTCCTATCATCTGCATTTCTGCTGTGTACCAGGTACAGATATTGACCCAAAAAAAAAAAAAAAAAAAAAAAAGAAAAAGAAAAAAAGAAAAGTTACCATAATAGATCATTACCCACAGGGCTTTCTTATACTACTAGTTACCCTAGATCCTATATCTGATCCCTACTTCATTCCTGCAGTCCTTCATTTCTGATTTGACACTAGACTAACTTTCACATGCTACCTACTCAGATGTGGAGCCTCCATTTGAGCTATATTATGGCAGTAGATCTTTGGCCTGCTTCTAATATCTTCTATGCTGGGGTGTCTGGGTGGTTCAGATGGTTAAGCATATGACACTTGGTTTTGGCTCAGGTCATGATCTCACAGTTTCGTGGGTTAGAGCCCCACATTGAACTCTGCACTGATAGCACTGAGCCTGCTTGGGATTCTCTCCCTCCCAGTCTTCCCCCCCACCCCCCCCACCCCGCTCACACTGTCTCAGTATCTCTCAAAATAAATATATAAACTTTAAATAAAATAAAATAAAATATGCTAAATGAAATAAGTCATAGAGAGAAAGACAGATACCATATGTTTTCACTCTTATGTGGATCCTGAGAAACTTAACAGAAGACCATGGGAAAGGGGAAGGAAAAAAAAAAGAGGTTAGAGTGAGAGGCAGCCAAAACATAAGAGACTCTTAAAACCTGACAACAAACTGAGGGTTGATGGGAGGTGGGAGGGAGGGGAGGATGGGTGATGGGTACTGAGGAGGGCACCTGTTGGAATGAGCACTGGGTGTTGTATGGAAACCAATTTGACAATAAATTTCATATTTAAATAAATAAATAAATAAACATTGAAAAAATTAAAATAAAATAAAATAAAATAAAATAAAATGTTGTGTGCTGCTCCTATCTTCACTGCAGAGTATACAGTCTTGCACTTGGTTATAAAGTCTTACACGTGCACGCGTGCACACACACACTGACTACACATTTAACTAAAGTTTGCTAAGAGCTAGACCTCAAAGCCTACCAGAGGCTGTTTCTATAAACATCTTCTTATGCTAAAGTTATAGCGCTCGCACAGCTGAACCTAGCTCATTAAAGCCCTCCTCCACTCCATATCTCCTTCTTGTGTAACACAGGAACACATTCCAAAAGTTCTGCTACATTTTGATTGAGTCTCTCTAACCTCTTCCAGGTTTGCACTGTAAAAATGTCATTCCTGCCCTAGAATCTCATTTACTGCTCTTCTTTCTACTTATTTTCTTTCTTTTAAATGTTCACAAATTATTAAAATATTACCTTACTAGTAAATGTTATTTGAAAACATATTTTTAACGGACGCATATTTGTAATGGATGACTGTACTCTTAATAAATAATTCTTTGTGTTGTTTACATATTCCTTTTCATTTCCATGTAGCTTCATTTTTTGTATGTATTCTGAATGTACTGTGAAATATATTACTAGAGGTAAAGATTATAGGTTAAACAATATGGATATTTTAAGGCTTGATTCCTACTACTACATATTTTCATTTAAGTGTTATACTACTTACAGCAACAACAATTATACATGTTATATTCCTCTTATTTCACTTTAAAAATTATTGATCTCTTTTGTGCTTCTTCTATTAAATAAGTGAAAGTAGTATCATTCCATTTAAACTTGCATCTGTAACAATTAATAATTTTGTAAGTATCTTCTAATGTTTTATTTATTTTTGAGAGAGACAGAGACAGAGCACAAGTGGGGGAGGGTTAGAGAGAGAGGGAGACACAGAATCCAAAGCAGGCTCCAGGGCTCTGAGCTGTCAGCACAGAGCTTGACAGGGGGCTCAAACTCACTAACCATGAGAACATGGCCTGAGCTAAAGTCAGATGCTTAACCAACTGAGCCACCCAGGCGCCCCAATAATTTTAAGTTTTTTTTTTTTTTAAATTTTTTTTTTCAACGTTTATTTATTTTTGGGACAGAGAGAGACAGAGCATG
>NW_024418427.1:184-3107 GCF_014898765.1 Herpailurus yagouaroundi | reverse complement strand
ATATATATATATATATATATATATATATATATATATATATGAGCAGTTCTGATGGCTCTGCACTGTGAGGCCTTCAAGAGTTCAGGAGCTTTCGGTCTTATCACTTGACCTTCCCTAGATGTTGATCCTGTCTGCATATGACAATATGGCTCACCATGAGGGCCGCATTACAGCCACTGGGAAAGGATTATGTAAATTCCAACCTACATCTATAGCATAATAAGTGAATTATTATATAATGGTCTTGTATTTCCAAAAAGGGTGAAGCTGTGTTCAGAATATCCTGGTTTTTTTTTTAAGGTAGCAAAACAACATATTTTAGAA
The DNA here is from genome assembly GCF_014898765.1 of Herpailurus yagouaroundi. NCBI lineage: Eukaryota > Metazoa > Chordata > Mammalia > Carnivora > Felidae > Herpailurus > Herpailurus yagouaroundi. The sequence continues at coordinate 2,783 of NW_024418427.1, read as the reverse complement.
ACATTTCCATTTTAAATTCTCTACACCTGAAGTGAAAACATTAGTTATCTTGTGTACCTCTGCTCCCAAACACGATGGATACATGAGGTATTGCTGTATAAAAGCTGAATGGTGAAGTGGAAGAAGGATGTTCTTTGGAGTCAGACAGATCATATTTAATCTCAACTTTCCCTCAATAGCTTGGGCAAATTCTTTAATCCTTCTGAGCCTCGGTTCCTTCATCTCTCAAAATGGGTAGCTAAGCAAGTAGTTGTGAAGAATGAATTAGATGTATGTACTGTGCGGACAGCTAGTAGGTACCCAGTAGCTGTTAATCTTTTCCTTTCCATGGGTTTTTCAGTCATGTCAATAGGAACTTGATACTTGGAAATATTAAGCAGACTGGAACCTCATTGTTTCCCTCCCATAAAATGTACCAAGCCCTACACACATTGTTTATCTCTTATACCAACTTTATGTAGTTAAGTCCCATTCATGTATAAATAGTTTGTGAAGAGCCTAACTAGGAAGCACATCTTTCTGCAGGAAGCCAATGACCATTCTTGGGCAGTGGGGGCATTTGGATTGAAGAGCATCTTTGTCTACTCTGCTTCTGAAACTGGTAATTGATGCCTTAAACTACAGTATGTAATTTAGTGTGACAGACTTCTTTTGTGTTAATAAGAAGTTACTCAATAATTCATTTCCTAGACCTTACTGTAAATCATGATAAACTAATGTGGTTTTAATGAGGCTGTAATATGCTTTTCTGAAGGAATTCTGCTGTAACGATTAGTGTACCATGATTTTAAGGCATAATTGCCTCAAGAAAGAGTCCAGTCAATACCAAAGGAGGTGACACTTCCAGGGCAAGTGATGGGAAGTGCCCCAAAACACTTTCCACACAGTCGTGGAAGATAGAGATTGAATGATGAGTGCTTAGAACAAAACTATGGGATGCTGGCATGTAAAATGAAACAATGTTCTTCCGAGAACTACTGTCTGCTAAGGAAGAAATAAAGAAAAGAGTCCCGTTAAAGCTTTCAGCACTAATTGTCTTAAGTGCTGTAACTAACCCATTTCAGGTGCTGGATAATATTTGTCTGCTCTTTGAATTCCTTTGCTCATTTTGCTTTTTTAATTTTGGAGAGAGAGAGAGAGAGAGAGAGAGAGAGAGCGCGCGAGCATGCGTGACTGGGGGGAGAGGGAGAGAGAGGGAGGGGGAGAAAGAGGGAGGGGAAGAAGGAATATTAAGCAGGCTCCATGCTCAGTGCAGAAACCTGAGGTGAGGTTCGATTCCACAGCCCTGGAATCATGACCTAAGCTGAAATCAAGAGCCGTTCACTCAACTGACTGAGTCACCCAGGCTCCCCACTTTGTTCATTTTAATGGGATTAATTTTGTTTCGATGTTCATTGTCCTTTAACATTTTGCTCAGTTGTGCAAGATGCTTCGTGTGTTTTTTGAAAATAGGGAGGGAGAGGACTATTTCCAAACAGAAAGCCAAACAAACAAATGCATAGGACTTGTTTCCCCTGAAAATATCCGAGAACTGTTGCATATGCTACTTCTTAGATTCATCCTTTGATACACTAGGTGTTTTTCATAATGCACTTACATTTATCAACAAGGAAGATAAGTGACCACCAACATCAATTCAATCAACATCATTTAAGATCCTATACAGGTGCTTAATACAAACAAAATGAGACATATTATGAGTACATAAAGATGAATAAATGCTTCTAGGCTCTGACGGTATAACAAAGACCAAGGTATAGACGCATAGCATGGATATAGGGGATTATATGAAAGTTACTATTATAGAGTATTATGTATTAAGGAAATATAATAACTTTCATTTGAATTGTACTTTTGTGGCTTACAAAAGGCTTTCATGTACATTATTATTCATTTGGATCCCACAAAAATTCCATAAAATGTATGAAGATTATTATCTCAGTTTTACAGATGAGGGAATTATGCTTCAGAGTAGTTGACTAGCCCAAATTCATATAGCAAACAGGAAAAGGAGTCAGGCTCTAAGTTCTTTGCTTGATTGGCAGTATTATTCTGCTTTTCATATATAATATGAAGATGTGGGGCACTAGTGAGTTCTCTTTTTTTTGAGAGAGAGAGAGAGAGAGAGAGAGAGAGAGAGAGAGAGACAGCAAGCCAGTGCGGGAGGGGCAGAGGGAGAGAGAGAACCTTAAGCAAGTTCCAAGCAGGCTCCATGTCCAGTGTGAAGCCCAACAACAGGCTTGATCTCACAACTGTGAGGTCATGACCTGAGCTGAAATCAAGAGTCAGATGCTTAACTGAGTGAGCCACCCAGGCACTCCAGCGTGTTCCCTTTAAATAATGTTAAGGCCAATAACTGTCAAGAAATGCTGACCTAGGGGCGCCTGGGTGGCGCAGTCGGTTAAGCGTCCGACTTCAGCCAGGTCACGATCTCGCGGTCCGTGAGTTCGAGCCCCGCGTCGGGCTCTGGGCTGATGGCTCAGAGCCTGGAGCCTGTTTCCGATTCTGTGTCTCCCTCTCTCTCTGCCCTTCCCCCGTTCATGCTCTGTCTCTCTCTGTCCCAAAAAATAAATAAACGTTTAAAAAAAAAATTAAAAAA
>NW_024418427.1:0-84 GCF_014898765.1 Herpailurus yagouaroundi | reverse complement strand
GGGACAGAGAGAGACAAAGCATGAACGGGGGAGGGGCAGAGAGAGAGGGAGACACAGAATCGGAAACAGGCTCCAGGCTCCGAG
>NW_024418426.1:0-4074 GCF_014898765.1 Herpailurus yagouaroundi | reverse complement strand
ACAGCTGGAGGGCCCGGGGCCTGTGACTTGGAGGGGGCGTAGGGCGTAGAGCAGGGCCCCGGTACGGCGTGTGAGTGAGGTGGGCGCAGAGGTGCACGGGCAGCCTGGGGTCCGGCTGTCCAGGTGGACGTACTCAGGGAGCCCCTGGGAGGGGCTGCCAGTTGTGGGCCGAGTAGGTGGGTCGGGGTGAGGGTGGCCCTGCCCTGGCTGCAGGGTGCATTGACCCCAGGACCTCACTCTGGGGGCGGGTGTGCTGTCACGTGCGTTTCGTAGACAAGGATGTTGAGCATGGAGAAGTCACTTCCCAGGTCACCCAGTGTTGAGTCTGCACAGGAGGGTGCGGTTTGAGAGCTGGCTGGCTCGGGAGATGGAAAAGGGGGGACCCCTCTGTGTGTCCTGTGGGGGTTCCAGCCCGGGAGGCGGTGTGAGGAGAGCCCGGAGGGTCCCAGGGCAAGGGGGGGGGGGCGCAGGCCCCCCGCCCCGCCGAGCCGTATCCTGGGTCCGCCTGGGGCAGGGCCATGCCCTGCAGCCCTGTCCTCTGGCCTGTGTGATGGGTGTGAGCGTGGGGACCGCGGGCAGACCAGTCCACGGGGAGGGGTGCGGCCAGGGTGCAGCAGGGCTGCCCCCTGGTGCCATGCACCGCCTCGATGCCACGCCAGCAGCCCTTGGTGGCCAGTGACCGGGCGACCAGGGTGGGAGGGAGGTGGGAGAGAAGTGGATCTTTCCCACCCCCTCCTGCTGCCGTGGGCTGTGGGGAGCAGTAGGTGAGCCCCCCACCACCCCAGTGGGTGGAGCGCAGCTGCTGCTGGAGGCTCAGGGCTCAGGTTTCAGTGCCGGACCCCCCCCCCCACCCCCCCACCGGATGCTGCGGGAATGGCTCTGCCTTCCTGCCGCCTCCTCCCTGGGCTTCTGGAGCCACAGGCCAGGGAAGCCAGGGAGGGTGGGGCCTGGTGAGCGCTGCCCCACCCAAGGCTGAGAGCACATCCTCGGGACCTGCGGGGTCCTTCCTGGCGGGTGCCCCGCCCCCAGCCCCGGTCCCCTCCCGTCACCTGTAGGTAGGGAGGATTCCGGGTGAGGACGTGCAGCCCGTGCATGCACAGGCCCTCCTGGCAAGTGGGGGGCTGGGCGGTGGAGCCCCTCTTTCCAGCCTGGGTTTCCCCGTGTCTTGCCTGCTGAGCCTGTCGGCATCCCTCGGCGGTGGGGCTTGTGGGCAGCTCAGGAAAAGGCCACCGATCCTTCCTTTACAAAAATAAACTCACATGGCAGGTGCCAGCACGGAGGGGACGTTGCCTCGATGACCGTGCCATGACCTTCCTGTTCTAGGAAGGGGGCCCCCCGGGGGCCTGTCCAGAGCCTGGAGGGTAGCCCGCTGATCCCCGGGGTGCACTGCGGGACAATGGGCTCTTTCTCCTGACTGCAGTGCCCCCAAGTCAGGCTCAGCTGTGGCGGGGCCACACCTGGGATGGGACTGCACTGGTGGCCTGGGTGCCCTCTGTGCCCCAGCCGCCTGCCTCTCCTGAAGGACTTCCCAGAGAGAGCGCTGGCCCATAGCTGAAGGCGGGGCTAGGCCTGGGGTCGTGGCCTTGGAGCCAAGAGGCCTCTCTGGGCTGTTTGCCAGGAAGCGGGTGAGTCCTCCTGGGTCAGGAACTGCTCTGAATCCGAGCATGGCCTCTTGCACTGCTGGCTCAGGGCCGGGGGTGGGCCTCTGCATCCCCCATCTGTGAGATGGGTCTTCGATAGGGTTTTGCTGGCAGAGAGGTTGGTGCCCTTGAGTTGCAGGTGAGGTCACACGCTGTGCCCGGGGTCTCGCAGGGGGGCTGAGCCTGGAGCTCTCCCCTGCTGTCCCAGCAGCCCGCCTGGCCCCGGGTGCCGCCCAGCCTTGGCAGCTCCTGGAGCGCTTGAGCTGGCACCGTCGCTCCTGGGGTCCCCGCGGGGCCTTCCTTTCTCAGCGCCTGCTCTTGGGGCCCTGCTCAGGGGTGAGTCCCAAAATAGCTCGGGGGGGGGGGGTGGGGAGTGGCTGGGCAGCTGCGGCCGGCCATCCGAGGCCAGCGGCCGGGAACTGCCCGTGACGGTGCGGGCTGGCTGGCGGGCCGTCACCCCCGCCCGGCGCGGGGCCTGCCTCGGTTCAGAGGCCGAGGCCGCCGGCCCCCCGGGGGTGGCCCACGTGACTGCGCCCACGTCCGAGCCTCCCCCGCAGTGGCCACGGCTCCTGGAGTCCACCCTCCCCCACCGGGCGTCGTGCCTCTCGGCCTAATGCAGGTGCAGCTACGGCTGGCAGGGGCGGTTCTGCGACGAGTGCGTCCCATACCCTGGCTGTGTCCACGGCAGCTGTGTGGATCCCTGGCAGTGCAATTGTGAGACCAACTGGGGCGGTCTGCTCTGCAACAAAGGTAGCTGGGCGAGCGGGGGCAGGCTGGGCGGGGCAGGCGGGGCCGAGGCGGGGGCCTGTCCTCTGAGTACCCTACCCTTGCCTCCAGACCTGAACTACTGCGGCAGCCACCACCCTTGCACCAACGGGGGCACGTGCATCAACGCCGAGCCCGACCAGTACCACTGCGCCTGTCCCGACGGCTACTCGGGGAAGAACTGTGAGCGGGGTGCGTCAGGGGCCAGCTACGGGCTTCGGGCGGGTGCCCGGGGAGCCTCGCGGGCCCCGTGTCTCTGATCTCTCTGCAGTAGGCATCCCCCGACCCCCACCTTGGGGCCTCGGGGAGGAACCCCCGTGGAAGGGCGGGGGGCCTGGGCTGCCGGCCTCCCCCAACCCCCCGCCTTCGGTTCCCCGTGCAGCCGAGCACGCCTGTGCCTCCGACCCGTGCGCCAACGGGGGCTCTTGTCACGAGGTGCCCTCTGGCTTCGAATGCCACTGCCCATCGGGCTGGAGCGGGCCCACCTGTGCTCTCGGTGAGTGCCCCCGCTCAGATGGGTGGGGCTCCCGCCTGGCACCTGGGGGCATCTGAGAGTGGGGGTGGGCTGGCACTCCAGGGCGAGGTGGGGTGGTTGAGTCCGCACATGCAGTTGTGGGCCTGGTGGTCAGGAGAGGAGTGACAGGAACACCGGGGCCCAGAGCCCCGCCACCTCCCCACGTGGCCCACACCCCCCACACGCTCCCTCCGTCCCTCTGCAGACATCGACGAGTGTGCCTCCAACCCCTGCGCGGCAGGGGGCACCTGCGTGGACCAGGTGGACGGCTTCGAGTGCATCTGCCCCGAGCAGTGGGTGGGGGCCACCTGCCAGCTGGGTAAGCGGCCCACGGGGCCCTCGCGTACGTGGACTGTGCTCCGTGCATGTGGCTGTGGCTGCTGGTGCTGCTGGGGCTGCGGGGGCCAGGTGTGGGGCCGGTGGGGCTGAGCCCCTTCGCTCCCCCTTGTCTCCTTCACAGACGCCCATGAGTGTGAGGGGAAGCCGTGCCTTAATGCTTTTTCTTGCAAAAACCTGATTGGTGGCTATTACTGTGATTGCGTCCCGGGCTGGAAGGGCATCAGTGCCACATCAGTCAGTATGGGCGGGTGGGTGGTGCCAGGTGGGCGGGGCTGCGGAGATCCCGGACCCTGCTCGTGACCCCGCCCCTTGTCCCCAGACATCAAGGACTGTCGCGGGCAGTGTCGGCACGGTGGCATCTGCAAAGTAAGACGCACACCCGTGGCGGAGGCCGAGGGGAGGGGGGCGGGCAGGAGCTGCCCTGGGGGGTGGCCTCTGGAGGCTCGCCGAACCCTGCTTTGCTCACCCTGCCCCAGGACCTGGCGACCGGCTACCAGTGTGTGTGCCCACGGGGCTTCGGCGGCCGGCACTGTGAGCTGCAGCTGAACTCGTGTGCCAGCAACCCCTGCCATGGTGGCCTCTGTGAGGACCTGGGGGACGGCTTCCGCTGCCGCTGCTCCAAGGGCACCTCGGGGCCGCTCTGCGAGGTGAGGCCTGGGGCGCGGCCCTGGGGGGCTTCAGGGGCATGTCATCATCCCAGGTCACCCAAGTGTGTGGGACAGGCCGCAGTTGGGCTGCATGCAGCTCTGGACGGAAACCCAGCCTCGGAGCCTTGGGTGGGGCCGGGACGGTGGCGGGGGGTTGGGGGAAGGGGGG
>NW_024418425.1:0-3675 GCF_014898765.1 Herpailurus yagouaroundi | reverse complement strand
TGTGTGTGTGTGTGTGTGTGTGTGTGTGTGTGTGTGTGTGTGGTGGGGGGTGGTGAGTGGCGGCTGAGCCAGGGTGCTAACCTACAGCTTTGATAATCTTACCTTCCCATGCCCACAGGGAAGTTTGTGGGGGTGGAGTCAGCCCAGAGCACACCGCCCTCCCAGGCTCCAGAGGAAACCTTCGAGTCGGGCTGGTCAGATGTGCAGGGCACTGGGGGCTCCCTGGAAGAAGAGGAGGAGGAGAGATTCCGGGAAGCGCTGGAGCAGCTGGGGGTGGCCCCAGTCCTGGGCGAGTGAGTTGGCGCTGACTCGGCCCCCAGTTCCCTCCTCTGCTGCCTCCCCCTCTGCATGCTGCCTGTCCACACTGCCCGCGTGTCTGTTCCAGGCCGGGGTCCCTAGGCTGGGACGGGCCCAGTCGTTCTCCGTCAGCTGTGACACCTGGGAGGGGCTGAGCGTGATTTCCCGCAAAATTTGCATTTCAGGAGGCGAACGCGGCTGGTCTATCCAGGGCTGCAGGTGTCTCCAGACGGCTTACCCTTAGGGATGGGGTCAGGGAGCCCCCGCTTCAGCCTCAGCCCCTGTCCTCCTCCTGCAGGCAGCGAGCGGTGCGGACGTTCTGGACCCGATTGCAGCGCGAGCGACCCGAGCTGCTGGGCTCCTTCGAGGACGTTCTGGTGCGCGCGTCGGCCTGCCTGGAGGAGGCAGCCCGAGAGCGGGACGGCCTGGAGCAGGCGCTGCGGCGGTGAGGAGTGGGGCCTGGGCGGCTGGGCTCGGGAGGCGGTAGAGGCGAGACTGGGGTCTGTGGTGCCGGCGGGCTCAAACAGCAGTCCCCACCCCCCCCCCACCCCCCGTCCTCGAAGGCGGGAAAGCGAGCACCAGAGGGAGGTGCGGTGTCTGTACGAGGAGACTGAGCAGCAGCTTCGCGAGCAGCGCCAGCGTCTCCGGAGTCAGGTGGGCCCAAAGCCCCGCCCCCGCCCCCGCCCCGGCCCAATCCCAGACGCGCTAGTCTCATGGCCCCGCCCCCTCAAAATTGGCCCCACCCGGCCCCTCCCCCGGCGCGTGCCCCTCCCCCGCCCGCCTGGGCTCAGGAGCTCCCCGCACATCCCAGGACCTCCCCCGGGAGGAGCGCACAGGCCTCCTGGAGCTGGAGCTGCAGGACCGCGAGCAGGAGCTGGAGCGGGCAGGCCTGCGGCAGCGGGAGGTGAGTGGCCCCCCACCCGCCCCCGCAGGGTTGGGGTGCTGACAGACCCAGAGCGGGACCCTATCCCCGCCGTCACCCGTGCACTCTCTGGTACACTTGAGGTCCCGGTGCCTCAGTGTCCCCGACCCCGGAATTACTGGGAGTCAGGGGCAAGCGCAGCACCCCAAAGAAGAGGTGGAGGGGTCCTCCCCAGCTTGCACTGCCCCCCCCCACCCCCCCGCCCACATCCCGCAGCTGGAGCAGCAGCTGCAGGCCCGGGCCAGCGAGCAGCTGGAGGTGCAGGCGCAGAACGCCCAGCTGTGGCTAGCCAACGAGGCGCTACGAACGCAGCTGGAGGGGACGCAGGAGCAGCTCCACAGGCTGGAGGGCGACTTGCGGAGCCGCCAGGAGCAAACCCCCGGGGGGGGGGGGCGGGGGGGGGGGGGGGGGGGGGGGGGGGGGGGGGTGGGGGGGGGAGGCGGACCACCAGGGGCGAGCCCGGGGTGGGGCTGCGGCCGGCGGGCGAGGCGGGGCGGGAATAGCTTTGGGGGCTCGGGTCCGGGCCACTCCCATCCCCATCCCCCGGCCCGGCCCGGCCCTCAGGGTCTGCGTGGGTCAGGGTCGTGGGGCGCGCCGAGGAGCCTCCCGGCACCCAGGTCACCACCTGTCTCTTGCAGAGATGTGCTCGCTGTGTCGAGGAACATGCAAAAGGAGAAGCTCAGCCTCCTGCGGCAACTGGGACTCCTCAGGTGCGGTCAGGCGCAGGCCGGAGGGGAGGGGCCCCACACAGTTTGGGGTATCCTAGCTCTCAAACGTTCCCGACCACGGCCTCATCCTATTGGGAGGCAGTCGGTCCTCATGTCTGTCCCCCATCCCTCGGGGGCATCCGCAGCCAGGCACCCCGTCTGAGGGACAGCAGAGCCCGCCTTCCTCCCTTGCCCCAGGAATGCTGCCTCTCAGAGCCCTTGGACTCCCCTTCCCCAGGGAGCTGAATGCGAGGCTACGGGATGAGAGGGATGCCTGTGAGGCCAAGCGGTTAGCCAGCGGTCGAAGGAAAGCCCTGGCCATGGCTCGCATGCCGGGCCCCACCTGCTGCTGTTGCTGCTGCTGCAGCTGGGCTCGCCCCCCAAGATGTGGCTCTGGCCACCTTCCCAGTGCCCGCTGACCATCCCCCAGAGACTCACTGGGCATCCCTCGGAGAGGCCACCCCTCGAAGGCGAGGCGTCCTGGCCCATCCAGCATTCGGGCTCGGCTCAGGGCACTGCAGGCCTGCCTGCATGCAGACATGAAGGAACTACCCAGGGAGTGGTGGGGCGGTCGGAGTCTCACGTGCCCCCCTGCGGGGCCTCGTCCTGTCCCATCCCATCAAACGCATCTCTGACCAGCAGAAAAACTCCCTCCTCCTAATAAAGTCCACTGACTGCACTGTGACCTTCTCAGCCTATGTGTATGTGCGTCACAGCATTTCCCTGGTACGCGCACGAGGTATCCATGGTACTCTCAAGGCAACTGGACAGTACACGTGTGGCACATGTCCTGAGGTGCTGGGGTTGTGGATGTTCCTGCCTGTCTCTGGTCATGCTTTCAAGCCCTCACTGTCCATTCAAGCTGAAGCCCCGTGGGGCCCTCTGTGGGAACCAGGGGACCGAGGCCCATTGCCTGGGCCCGCTCCCGGCCCCAGTTGACAATCCCCTCCCCATACCGGTCCTCACACAGCCCCAGGTGGGCCAGCTCAGCCCACTGGAGTTGAGCCAGTCCTGAGTGGGACCTCCTGGGGCAGTCCTGCGGCCGCTTCCCATGCCCGTCCCTCCTCCACCCCCCCCCATCCCCCCACCCTGCCCTGCCGCCTCCCTGGAAGTGGGGAGCTGCTGGCCAGACCGTGAACCATGGGCCAGGAGCTGGGGACCACTATCCATGGAGAGCTTCCAGATGACTGCAGAATCTGACCCACACTGCCTGGGTCTGGGAATGAGCCTGGTGGGTTGGGAGTCGCCTCCCCTTCCTTACTCCCACTGCGGGTTTCCCAACCCAGCAGGTCAGAAGGCTCGGCCCTGTCTACCCCACCCCTTTCCACCCCTCCCAGGACCGATGCCTTCCAGACTGGACTGTTCCAGGCAGGGACCCCAGGCCTCCACTCCAAGCTGTCCTCCATACTGCACCTAGAGCAACTGCACTCCTGCATCTGACTGCGCCCCCAGACCCTACCCCACCAAGCCAGCATCTGTTCCGCCGGCCCTGCAAGCCTCCGGGTGGCCCTGCGTTGTGGGGAGAGAACGGGCCTGGGCCTGGAGGAGGGCCTGCTGGCCTGGCCGCCGCCTCCACCGCCCCCAGCCCAGCTCCTCGGCCTCCCGAGGGCGTGAGCCCCGGCTGGGCTGCGGGCGCCCCCGGGTGCAGCACGCCCGCCTCCGCAGTCGCGGGCGGACCCCAGCGCCCGCACCGGCGGGCGTCCCCGCCGCCCGCCCTCGCGGAGCACTGCCGAGACCTGCCCTGTGTCT
>NW_024418424.1:0-3866 GCF_014898765.1 Herpailurus yagouaroundi | reverse complement strand
CCGGTGTTCTTGCTGCCCCCCCCCCCGCCCCCGTCCCACGCGCCCGGCGCGCCCCCCCCCCGCCCCCCGGCCGGGGGGAGGGAGGAATTTTAAGCCAATAAATAGAACATAAAAAGGACAAAATGAAAATCTTATAACTGAAAAATAAAATAAGCAAAAATTTAAAAACCCTTTGTATGGGTGCCTAGCAGAAGGGAGATGGCAGAGAAACAAGTCAGTGATCTTGAAGGCAGAAAGTATCCAATCTGACAACAAAGAGAAAGATGGGGAAGAAATGAACAGAAGAAGAGTGAATGTCTGGGTCATCAGAATCTGGGAAGAACAGGAGAAACAGTGGTGCAGGAAAAATATTTGAAAAAACAATGGCTGAAAACCTCCCATGTGGGTGAAAGATATAAACATACATGTTCGGGAAGCTGAATGAAACAGAAACAGGATAAACCCAAATAAACCCCCGTTTTTCAGATTTTGGAGCTGCAAGGAAAGAATCACTTTCCCCATCACCCGGGATGCTTATAACTTGAGACTCAAATGACATCCGGTGTCCTTTAGAAACCATGAAAATAATACACAGAGAGAGTAAAAATAAATTCCATCAGTTCAGAATGATATTAAATGAAAAGTCTAATCTGTCTTTCTCCCAGTCCCACCTCTTAGGGTCACTCCCTATTTCTGTTTTAAGTTCTTCTGGTTGCTAAAGTTTGATTTAAAAAGATTTGAACGCTTATCATTTTTATTAATGAATAACCAGGCTTAAGCTAACCAATTAAGTCTTATAAGAAAATAAATCATGGGGTGCCTGGGTTCGCACAGTCGATTGAACATCCGACTTCAGCTCAGGTCATGATCTCATGGTTTGTGGGTTCAAGCCCCGCATCAGGCTCTGTGTTGACAGCTCGCAGCTCAGAGCCGGACCCTGCTTCATATTCTGTTTCTGCCTCTCTGCTCCTACCCCGCTCACGCTCTCTCTCTCTCTCTCTCTCTCTCTCTCAAATATAAACACTTTTTTAAAAGTTGAAAAAATAATAAATCATAATTTTGTAAAAAAAAAAATCAGTAATTGGCTATGTACGAACATAGAATCAAAACCAACTTGGAACTCAACACCAAAAAAAAAAAAAAAAACCCCAATTAAAAATGGGCAGAGGACATGAATACACATTTTTTCAAGGAAGACATATAGATGGCCAAATGACACATGAAAAGGTGCTCAACATCACTCATCATAGAAATGCAAATCAAAACCACAATGAGATGATCACCTCACACCTGTCAGAATGACTAGAGTGAAAGAGACAAGAAATAACAAGTATTGACGAAAATGTGGAGAAAAAGGAACCCTTGTGCACTTTTGGTAGGAGTGCAAACTGGTACAGCTTCTGTGGGAAACCGTATGGATGTTCCTCCAAAAATTAAAAACAGAAGAACCATACCATCCCCTAATTCCATTACTGGGCATTTTTTACCCAAAGAAATATATATAGACATATTTGCAGTGGAATATTACTCAGCCATAAAAAAGGGTGAGATCTTGCCATTTGTGACAACATGGGGTTGTCGGTCGAGCGTCCGACTTCGGCTCGGGTCATGATCGCACCATCCATGAGGCCGAGCCCCGCCTCGGGCTCTGTGCTGACGGCTCAGAGCCTGGAGCCTGCTTCGGATTCTCTGTCTCCCTCGCTCTCTGCCCCTCCCCCGCCTGCTCGCGCACGTGGTCTCTCTCTCAAAAATAAATAAACATTAAAAAAAAAAAAGTCTTACAAATGTCTAATAAGCGTCCCTCGTGTTACATAGCACATATCAGTCTCGGGTTCATCTCAGGTCTGTATCACATGCCCCCACTGATAGCCAAAATGGCAGTCACGGGTTTCTGTTCCCCAAAGCGGTTAAGAAGAGGGCGTGCAAACCTGAGGCTCTTGGAGAATCCCCCCTAGGAAAAGGTGACGTCTTCTATCTGTGGATTGACACAGATCGATAGGATGTGCACTGTCTCAAAGACAGATCTCTGTTTTGAACTGAGGCCCCGTCCAGAACCAGGAGAGAACCACCAGATCACAGAGTGAAAGTGAGGGAAGCCGCAGGCTGGGGGCTTCCAGGAAGGCTGGACCAGGAACCCTGCAGTCTGACTTCCTCTAGGTGGTGGGAGAGGTGTCGGGGTGGGTTGGGAGGCAGTCCTGGCCCCTCTTGAGCTCTCCCTTTTTAGTTTTATTTCTCAATATGCATTCTTCCCTTCTTCTATAGGCACAGAACCCCTACTTTTACTTGGGCACAGGGACACCCAGAAGGAAGACTGTATTTCCCAGCTTCCCGTGCGGCTCAACTCGGCCGCACAGCTAGGTAGCAGCCAATGAGGTGTGAGGGGAAGAGATACCTGCGACTTTTAGGTCACGCACTTAAAGGGAGGGGGACATGCCCTCACGTTCCACCTTCCCCCCTTTCCACTGGTTGGGATGCAAACCCGCTCGGTCGAGCATAACAGGAGGAGCATAGGGATGGAGAGGCACAAGCAGAAGGATCACGGGTCCCTGATCAGCCTGGGAAGCTGAGCCGCCCTACATGCCTCTGCACTGTGATGAGAGAGAGACGGCCACTTTTGTCTCATTTCAGCCACTGTTAACTTGGTTTCTGTTAGAGCCCACACCCTAAATAACACAAAAATTGCCAAAGCAGTCACGAGCTCCCTGAGATTCTAGGGAAGGGGACACAGACGACAGGAAGAGTGTCAAAGGACTTTGACATTTAAAGAATCTCGGGGGTGGGGCACTGGGGTGGCTCAGTCAGTTAAGCATCTGACTCTTGATTTCGGCTCAGGTCATGATCTCACGGTTTGGGGGTTCAAGCCCCGCCCTGGGCTCCGCGCTTAGAGCATGGAACCTGCTTGGGATTCTCTCTCTCTCTCCCTCTCTCTACCGCTCCTGTGCTCTCTTTCTCTCTCAAAAATAAATAAAATAAATTTACAAAATTAAAAAAAAAAAAAAATCTCAGGAGCACCCGCCGAAAACCTAAAGGATTATCCACATCTGCCTCTCTCAGGTCCCGCACTGTGTCACAATGTTCCCTGGGGCCACAGTGCCTCTGCCTATTTCTTCTACCCCCAACACACACCCAGCTGGCCAACTCCTTCAGACCTTGGCTAAACCTGGCAATCTCAGGGAAGCATCCCACACACCCCAGACTGAGTAAGGCATCTCTGTTATACATGCCTCAGAGCATAAGCCATGTATCACTCTACTGACATGTGATACATAAGCCATGTATCACAGTACTGACAGCTTTGAAACTTTGTGTTTATCTCAGTGGTAATTTGATGGTCTCGCCTTCACCAGACTGTAAGCTCGGCGACGTCAGGGACTGAATCTATCTCCTTCACTGTTGTTTCCCCAGCACCTAGCACAGTGATGGGCATATAGTAGTCGCTCAATTAGAACAGAAGTAGATAAGGCATGAATGAACGAATGGATGGATCCCGACCTGACAGGACAGGCTTCATGCAGGGCGGTGTGAATACCGACTCCTCTTCCAACGAAGAAAAGCAGGGCTCAGAATCCTGAATCGTTTGTTGACCGCTAACGTGAACGCACACATGCGCTGACCTCCCACAACCATCGTTTTTCACGCAAGTGTGCACTTCGAAGTGTGAACCTGCCCAAAGTCACCCGGCCGGGAACGGGCCGACCCCCCGGCCATTACCCCCATTTCCCAGACGCGGAAACTTGGGGAAAGAGGAGCCCGCCGGCCGGGAGCACGAGAAAGGAAGGGCGGGGGCAGCAGGACGGCGCTCCAGACGGCCGCATCCGGAGGCCGCGGGGCGGCCGGGCTTCCGGTCCCCCAGCCCCGCGGCCCGGGCTTCGGGGACGTGCGCGCCG
>NW_024418423.1:0-1982 GCF_014898765.1 Herpailurus yagouaroundi | reverse complement strand
CCCCCCCCCCCCCCCCGGGGGAGTCCCTCTGGTGCGGAGCTGGAGGCCCCCACCCGGGACGCCAGAGGCTCCCAAGGCCGGCCTCTCTTTGCAGCTCCATCACCCTCCACCTTCTAGAGCCTCAGGGCTTCTAGAACCCTCAACTCTGCAGAGCCACATTTTCATTCTGCCCGCTCAGGGTCCCATTCGCCCCGCTCAGTTCCACATTCTCTTTTTCCTCGAGGCGTCTCCACTCCTCCACGTAACCTCCCAGGCTTCCGAACCACCTTCCAGCCAGGTCCTCAGGGGCGCTCCTCACGTTCCCGGTCTCCTGGGGACAGCCCCCCACCACCGGGCCTGCGGGGCTTTGCCTTCTTCCTCCCTCCCCAGCCCCGAAGTCCCTCACCCTCCTGCTCAGAGCTCCCTGAGGCTCTCAGGGGGGTGCGAGGGGCTCGTGGGTTGCTGTCGGCCAAGGCCTGGGGGTTAATGGGAGTTTTGCTGGGGCCCAAAGCCCGTGCTTCCCTCTGCCAGCCTGCAGACTTCTGGGGCGGGGTGGGGTGGGGGGGGGGAGGTCTTGCTGCCCACCCAGGGCAGGCTGACACGCAGTATTACATTTCTGACTTTCCTAGAAATGCCCCATCCTAGGGTGTGTACCTTCAAACTATCGTTCCTAAGCAGTCCTTTTAAGAGTTAAGGTCATACTCAGCAACACTCGACACATCCTTCTTAACACTCGAAATATCACCTGCTCCATTCACACTTTTTCTCGTGCAAGAAACTTGCTTCCCTGTAACTGACCTTCCTGGAAGGACAGAGGCCTGGAATCTGTGCTTGCATAAGGGCCCCAGGAGGAAACTACTCGGAATTAAGCCTTTTGGCATCCGAGTGACATTTTTGACACATATTTAACAGATGGCCTGCTTTGGGCAGGTCAGACTTTTGGCAAGGAGTATTTTTTTTTTTCCAGTTTCTCTCAATTTAATTGGTTTTATATCTCCATTACCTTGTTATCTTGGTATAAATGCCTCCTAATCAAATATTTGGCAGTCCTTTTGGTCTCTGTTTGTAGCACTGTTTCCATTCTGGATTGCTTCTATGTAAAAGCTGTCAACTAGGTATTTCTTTTAAGGTGAAGCTTCCAAAATCCACTTTACTTATGACCTGAGTAAATCTAAACTTTCAGAGTAAAAAAGTATTTATAGGCTAAAATAGCATCATCTGGGTGTCTGAGAAGAAGCAATCCAGCCTTTCCCTGTTGTTGGTTGAATATTCGATGTTAAGTATAAAGAAAGGCTGTGAGTGTGGTTCCTGGGAGACAAGGAACTGTGGCGAAAAGTTTAATTCTGCCCTTGCATTAAAAAATATAAAGTGATTCTTTTTATTGGTATCTGTCATTTGATGAGAGAAAACCTATTTTACAAGCTCATTAAACTATACTTCTGTTCTGTGTGCAGCCTTAGTAGAAAATTCCTTTTTTATTTTCAGAGGCTTGCAGTGAAATCCACTCCTTCAACATTTTTGATGTGCAGTTCTTTATTGTTCAAAACTGACACTTTGGTAAACAACTCATTTCTGCACCTGCCACCTTCCTTTAGCTTAGATTATTTTCTTGTTAGCTGACTGTTTTTAATTGAAGTCTTCAGATCTCCTTCTAAAGCAGAACCTTTGTTTGCTGACAAGTAGAGCAGGGTATGAATGGAGATTAATTGCATGTCACATACTTCTGTATCAAACTTGCTGTGTCTTAACAATGTCTGTTGGTGCTTGCATCTTTAGAATATACAGAGGAGTCAGAGATTAAATTTTAAGGAGCTTCGTTGGTTAATGTATTTCTTTAAGGCCTTTTTTTTTTAAGTTTGCAATTGGAATCTGAATCTGAACTAGAGGGGAAAAAAGATAAAAGTGGGATTCCAACCAACCAATAATTCTATTGAAAAATGTTTGAAGGCTATGTTTTTGAAAGGTTCATGGAATCATAGCAACATATTGGTTATAGATTTTTT
>NW_024418422.1:0-2551 GCF_014898765.1 Herpailurus yagouaroundi | reverse complement strand
ACCGCGCGTCCTGCTGATCACTTAGATTCCACCTACACCTGCCTAAACAACCCAGAAAACCACCAGAGGATTAGCAGAACGGAGTCGCCGGAGCCAAGTGCAGACGAGAGGCCCACGGAAGAGGGTAGGAAGGGCAGCGAGGCGGTGCGCGCTCCACGGACTGGCGGGAGGGAGCCGGGGCGGAGGGGCGGCTCGCCGGCCAAGCAGAGCCCCTGAGTCTGGCTTGCAAAAAGCGGAGGGGCCTGACGGACTGTGTTCCGACAACAAGCGCGACTTAGCGGCTGGGAGGTCATAAGTTAACAGCTCTGCTCAGAAAGCGGGAAGGCTGGAGGACAAAGGGAAGGAGAGCTGCTGAGCCCCCAAACGACAGAGCTCAGTTTGGTGGGGAACAAAGGCGCTCGCCAACGCCATCTCCCCCGCCCATCCCCCAGCCAAAATCCCAAAGAGAACCAGTTCCTGCCAGGGAACTTGCTCGCTCGGCGCAAACACCCAACTCTGCGCTTCTGCGGAGCCAAACCTCCGGCAGCGGATCTGACTCCCTGCTGCTGCCACAGGGCCCCTCCTGAAGTGGATCACCTAAGGAAAAGCAAGCTAAGCCTGCCCCTCCTGCCCCTGTGCACCTTGCCTACCCACCCCAGCTAAGACGCCAGATCCCCAGCATCACAAGCCTGGCAGTGTGCAAGTAGCCCAGACAGGCCACCCCACCCCACAGTGAATCCCGCCCCTAGGAGAGGGGAAGAGAAGGCACACACCAGTCTGACTGTGGCCCCAGCGGTGGGCTGGGGGCAGACATCAGGTCTGACTGCGGCTCCGCCCACCAACTCCAGTTATACACCACAGCACAGGGGAAGTGCCCTGCAGGTCCTCACCACGCCAGGGACTATCCAAAATGACCAAGCGGAAGAATTCCCCTCAGAAGAATCTCCAGGAAATAACAACAGCTAATGAGCTGATCAAAAAGGATTTAAATAACATAACAGAAAGTGAATTTAGAATAATAGTCATAAAATTAATCGCTGGGCTTGAAAACAGTATAGCTGACAGCAGAGAATCTCTTGCTACAGAGATCAAGGGACTAAGGAACAGTCACAAGGAGCTGAAAAACGCTTTAAACGAAATGCATGACAAAATGGAAACCACCACGGCTCGGATTGAAGACGCAGAGGAGAGAATAGGTGAACTAGAAGATAAAGTCATGGAAAAAGAGGAAGCTGAGAAAAAGAGAGATAAAAAAATCCAGGAGTATGAGGGGAAAATTAGAGAACTAAGTGATACACTAAAAAGAAATAATATACGCATAATTGGTATCCCAGAGGAGGAAGAGAGAGGGAAAGGTGCTGAAGGGGTACTTGAAGAAATAAGAGCTGACAACACCCCTGAACTGGCGAAGGAAAAAGGGGCACTGAAATCCAAGAGGCACAGAGAACTCCCTTCAGACGTAACTTGAATCGATCTTCTGCACGACATATCATAGTGAAACTGGCAAAATACAAGGATAAAGAGAAAATTCTGAAAGCAGCAAGGGGTAAACGTGCCCTCACATATAAAGGGAGACCTATAAGACTCGTGACTGATCTCTCTTTTGAAACTTGGCAGGCCAGAAAGAATTGGCACGAGATTTTCAGTGTGCTAGACAGAAAAAATATGCAGCCGAGAATCCTTTATCCAGCAAGTCTGTCATTTAGAATAGAAGGAGAGATAAAGGTCTTCCCAAACAAACAGAAACTGAAGGAATTCGTCACCACTAAACCAGCCCTCCAAGAGATCCTAAGGGGGACCCTGTGACACAAAGTACCAGAGACATCATTACAAGCATAAAACATACAGACATCACAATGACTCTAAACCCATATCTTTCTATAATAACACTGAATGTAAATGGATTAAATGTGCCAACCAAAAGACATAGGGTATCAGAATGGATAAAAAAACAAGACCCATCTATTTGCTGTCTACAAGAGACTCGTTTTAGACCTGAGGACACCTTTAGATTGAGAGTGAGGGGATGGAGAACTATGTATCATGCTACTGGAAGCCAAAAGAAAGCTGGAGTAGCCATACTTATATCAGACAAACTAGACTTTAAATTAAAGGCTGTTAGAAGAGATGAAGAAGGTCATTATAAAATAGTGACAGGGTGTATCCATCAGGAAGAGCTAACAATTATAAATGTCTATGCACCGAATACTGGAGCGCCCAAATATATAAAACAATTACTCATAAACATAAGCAACCTTATTGAGAAGAATGTGGTAATTGCAGGGGACTTTAACGCCCCACTTACAGAAATGGATAGATCATCTAGACACACGGTCAATAAAGAAACAAGGGCCCTGAATGAGACATTGGATCAGATGGACTTGACAGATATATTTAGAACTCTGCATCCCAAAGCAACAGAATATACTTTCTTCTCAAGTGCACATGGAACATTCTCCAAGATAGATCATATACTGGGTCACAAAACAGCCCTTCATAAGTTTACAAGAATTGAAATCATACCATGCATACTTTCAGACCACAATGCTATGAAGCTTGAAATCAACCACAG
>NW_024418421.1:0-1923 GCF_014898765.1 Herpailurus yagouaroundi | reverse complement strand
CTATTGTTAAAATGTCAATAGTACCCAAAGCAATCTATATATTCAACGCAATGCCTATCGAAATAACACCAGCATTCTCCACAGAGTTACAAAAAACAATCCTTCAATTTGTATGGAACCAGAAAAGACCCCGAATAGCCAAAGCAATGTTGAAAAAGAAAACCTAAGTAGGAAGTATCACAATCCTGGACTTCCAGCTGTATTACAAAGCTGTAATCATCAAGACAGTACGGTACTGGCACAAGAACAGACACTCAGATCAATGGAACAGAACAGGAACACAGAATTGGACCCACAGATGTATGGCCAACTAATCTTTCACCAAAAGAAAGAAGATCCAATGGAATAAAGACAGTCTCCTCAGCAAGTGTGCTGGGAAAACTGGACAGTGATATGCAGAAGAATGAGCCTGGACCACTTTCTCACACAAAAAGACACTCAAAACGGATGTAAGACCTAAATGTAAGATAGGCAGCTGTCAAAATCCTCAAGGGGAAAGCAGGCAAAAACCTCTTAATGTTGGCGTCCACATCTTCTTACCCAACACATCTCCAGAGGCAAAGAAAACAAAAGCAAAACTGAAGTATTAGGACCTCATCAAAATAAAAAGCTTCTGCACAGAGAAGGAAACAATCAGCAAAACTAAAAGGCAACCAACAGAATGGGAGAAAATATTTGCAAATGACATATGAGATAAAGGATTAGTATTCAAAATCTATAAAGAACATACAAAACTCAAGAATATACCAAAAAACAAGTAATCCAGTGAAGAAATGGGCAAAGACACGAGCAAACACTCCTCCAAGGAAGACATCCAGATGGCCAACCGACACATGAAAAAATGCTCAAAATCACTCATCATCAGGAAAATACAAATTAAAACCACAATGAAACACCCCCTCACCCCTGTGAGAATGGCTAACATTAACAACGCAGGCAACAAGAGATGTTGGCGAGGAAATGGAGAAAGAGGAACTCTTGCACTGATGGTGCACTGGCTTGCACTGCTGGTGAAGCCACTCTGGAAAACAGTATGTAGATTCCTCAAAAAATGAAAAAGAAGACTGTTCAACAACCCAGCAGGTGCACTAGTAGGTATTTATGCAAGGGATACAGATATGCTACTTCGAAGGGACACGTGAACCCCAAAGTTTATACAAGTACTATCAACAATAGCTAAAGTAAGGAAAAATCCCAAATGTCCATCGATGGATGAATGGATAAAGGCGTGGTATACATACATATATACATACATACATAGTATGTATATGTGTGTGTGTGCGTGTGTATGTATACACATACATACATACACACACCATGGAATATTACTTAGCCATCAAAAAGAATAAAATCTTGCCATTTGAAACTACATGGATGGAGAGCCTCATGGGACCTAACACTAACCATAAACATAACCCTAAACATAACCCTCAACCTACCCTATCTAGCACATGAAAAGTAAACCAGATGCACAGCCGCATATGTGCCCTCACTTCAGCCCTCCATGGAATTAACAACATTGGTGTCGCTTCAGCCTTAGCAATTCCCTGTACAGAATTCTTACCCTAGCTAAGTGTCTATCCCCATGGGGACCCAATTCAAAAGTCTGACAACAGCACGCACACGGGTTCGAGAATCAGTGCAACAATACTCGGCATGGAACATGGAACATCACCATATCTTTTGCAAAATGTGATTGCAGCTGCACGACAGGATTCCTGAGGCCTATTCCAAGGGTGGCCCAAACATCTCTCTGGCCTTGGATCCTATGAAGTGATACTGACCGGCACGCTCCTTTATGTACTCCATTCATCCCTTCAGAGAGACAACTGCACTGTTGTGGGTTCAGTGCCTGGAGCCTCCTGGGACCCAAAATTAACCCTAACCGTAACCCTAAACATAACCTTCAACTTACACCTAACC
>NW_024418420.1:0-3279 GCF_014898765.1 Herpailurus yagouaroundi | reverse complement strand
CCTCCCCGCCCCCACCCTTCCCCGCTCGCCTGGGGCTGCAGCGTGCTCTCGCGCTTGGCGACCCTGCCTGGCCCGGGTGGACCCTGACCCTGCAGGCACCGGAGCCGCCTGCCTGCTCCACGGCTGGCCGAGATCAGTATTATTTATTTGCTGTTTTAACTTATTGAGTTTCTTTCACTTCTCTGTTCAGGGAAGGGGCAGCAGCAGCGTCCTCCTGCCATCTGTGTGTCTTGGGCAGGGCGGGGTCTGGGACCGAGGAGGCGCCCTGAGGAGGGAGCCGTCGGAGCGCTGGGGGGCGGCGGGGGGCAGGCCGGTGGATGCAGCGCCGGCAAGCTACTGTAAACTTTAAAGAATTCCTGCAAGATATTTTTATAAACTTTTTTTTCTTGGTTGTTTTTGGAAAAGGGTGTGGGGGTGGGGGGAGCCGCTGGGGCAGGGCTAGGTTTTGTGTTCAGGTCTTTGCTCTTGGTTCTTTCTATATACATACACATATATATATTTAAAGAACGGCGCGGTTCGCTCTGTCCCATGTTCTGTCCGGTTACTGTGTAGACGCAACTCCAGTCCCACGGGGTGGGGGGGGGTAGGGACGGGGCAGGGCGCTGTCTCCTAGCAGGATGGCCCTGCCCAGGGCCCCTCTGTCAGGCCCAGGCTGGGGACCATCTTGGTTTTGTCTGAGAGTGGGGATCGGAGGAAGGCCCTGGGCTGGCTCCCACACACGGGACAGCAGAGGCACCGCAGGGTTTTTTACTAAAATGACAAAAAGTAAAAAAAAAAAAAAAAAAAAGAAAAAAGTTGGCGGCGTCCTCCGCAGTGTGTGTTCTCTGTACACAGCAAGGTCACGGGGTGTGGCCGCCTCACTCCGTCCCTGTCCCCAGCTTCTGCTTGTTTCTGTTGGTGGGCCCGGTCCCTCCAGGCTGGCACAGGCCCCCGTGGTGTTGAGAGTGCGCGGGGGGGCCTGGCCGCTGTTGGGAGGCACCAGGCCAGCGGCGGGCCAGGATGGCAGGTTGTGATTGCATGCCTTCGCTGTAACGAGTCCACTTTGCTTTTGGTGTGTCTTCCGCCTCCCCGCCCGCCCTGCGCCCCCCCCCCCCCATCGTGGACAGCTTTTAATGCTTCTGTTACATTGACCCCCCCCTCCCCCCCACCACCACAGGCTGGGATTTCAATACATAAGAAACAATTAAACACCTATAACAGCATAAGCCACGCGGTACAAGCGGGAGGGGCTTCTCCAGAGACAGAAGACACCGAAAGCAATACCTCTTGTTAGCCTTCCTCTTTTGTACTCGGGACACACGCAGACGTCACGGAAACGAACAAGCCCCACCCCGTGTATCCCCTGTCAAATAACTGTGAGCAACCTTAGTTCTGGAACAATAAATTCCTTCAGTAAAAATACCCGACGCCAGTCTCCGTCCAGGCGGGGGTGGGGCAGGGATG
Source organism: Herpailurus yagouaroundi (assembly GCF_014898765.1). Classification (NCBI taxonomy): domain Eukaryota; kingdom Metazoa; phylum Chordata; class Mammalia; order Carnivora; family Felidae; genus Herpailurus; species Herpailurus yagouaroundi. The sequence goes on along the minus strand of NW_024418420.1, from coordinate 1,836 downwards.
TGGGACAACCGGGTCCAGCTCTTGTCCCCCACGTGCATTCCTCTGGGCTCTGCCGGGTGTGGACGCTCCAGACAAAGAGGCCAGCCTCCTGGGCAGAGTTGGGGACTGCCCCCTCCCCCAAGCTGCCCCAGACCGAGCAGGGATCACGTGCTGGGCTGGGGGGCAGGGGAGGCCCAGGGGCACAGGGAAGCACGCCTGCGGCTGACGTGGAGCGCCGCCCTGCCCTGCCACTCTAGTGCCAACCCCTGACCCCATGGGGTCACCCTGGCACCTGGAGGATGAACCTTCTTTTCGCTCCTCTCTTGGTAAGGGGCAGATGGAGTGCCATGACCCATAGCCCTGGAAGTGATGGGCGAAGGCTGCTGGCTGGCAGCCCCGGGAAAACCTGGGCTGGCCTCTTCCGCGGAGGGGAGTGGCCCGAGCCGTGCCCACCACGCCTGTCAGCCGCATGGGCACCATGACCACGCACCGGCCATCCATCCCCCACCAGCTCCAGGGCTGCCCAGCCCCAGCTCGTGCAGGAGCACTTGGGAGTCGACCACAGAGCCCTGAGGATGGGTGAGGGGTGGTCCCCGACGAGCGGTCCGGACAGAGACCACGACGCCCACGGAGCCCTCCCAGGCCTCCCACACAGGCACCCTCTCCCTGTATGTGAAGATCAGGCACGGCGTGGGCGCGTGGCTTCGTGGCAGGGCCTGACCACACCCAGCTGTCTCCACAGCAGGATCCGGCCGCCGCGGCACTGACATTCGGGGCCAGGTGGTCCTCTGTGGCGGCGGGGGCTGACCTGCATTCTACGGAACATCAACACTGTCTCTGCTCTCCCCCTGCTAGATGCCTGTAGCCGCCCCCTGCCTCCGTGCGACAAAACCACTCCCCGAGGTGGCCACGTGGGCCCTGGTGAGCGGGGCCAGCCCCGGAGCCCACGCTCCTGCGCCCCGTGCCATCTTGCTGGAGCAGAGTGCTGCCAAGGCCCCGGGCGCCTCTGCCAAAACGGCGGCCTCTGGCTCGGCTCAAGGCCCTGGACGTGAGAAAGAACCCGGGGTTGTGGAGCCGGGTGGGCTCCTCCTGTGCTGGCCCTGGGACAGCACCGTGCCTCTGAGGGGGGTGGGCGCCCAGAAGGTACTTCCGAAGGGCCAAGGGACAGGCTCCACTGCAGTCACTGAGCGCCACGGTGTCCCGTCAGCCGCAGCTCAGAAACAGGCTGAAGGAGGGGCTTCAGTTGCTCCCGGTCAGCTGGGCGTGACCCCAGAGCTCCCGGGGGGCCTGGGCTGCCGGCCGCGGGAGCAGTTTCCCTGACCGGTGGTTCTGCATCCGCTTTACCCAACGAGCAGCGACGCACAGACCCCATCCTCCTCTGCGTGGCCCTCCGATCACTGCAAAGTGTCAGCCGTAGCGGGCCACGCGACGGGAATCCCGAGTATCACAGCACGCCTGCCGCCTGCCCACCGCACCCCTTCGTCGTGCCACCCCCCTTCTGACGCCAAGCTCCCTCTTGGTTGTAAGAAACAGAAACCAAGGCAAGCGAAGCCAAAGACTGTTAGTATTAATATTTACTAATATAAAGTGTATTATATAAGGAACTTGCTATGCAACAGACACTGCCCTGAGCACTTACACTGAGCAGTAAGCCAGACGGTCCCCACGCTATTTCTGTAAGGTACAAACTGAAACGGGGACTTACACCGGAAGGGAGACGGTGGTGGACCTGGCACCCGGTTAAGAGGACTCTCAGGTCTCTCAGGACTGTCAGTTCTCAGGCACTGACACACGTTGGGGGCCAGCCATTGCTGGCCTGCGGCCCCAGTGAACAAACACATGCCCCGCCCCCCCCCC
>NW_024418419.1:2341-3338 GCF_014898765.1 Herpailurus yagouaroundi | reverse complement strand
CAAAATGGATAAAGGACCTGAATGTGAGACAGGAAACCATCAAAACCTTAGAGGAGAAAGCAGGAAAAGACCTCTCTGACCTCAGCCGTAGCAATCTCTTACTCGACACATCCCCAAAGGCAAGGGAATTAAAAGCAAAAGTGAATTACTGGGACCTTATGAAGATAAAAAGCTTCTGCACAGCAAAGGAAACAACCAACAAAACTAAAAGGCAACCAACGGAATGGGAAAAGATCTTTGCAAATGACATATCGGACAAAGGGCTAGTATCCAAAATCTATAAAGAGCTCACCAAACTCCACACCCGAAAAGCAAATAACCCAGTGAAGAAATGGGCAGAAAACATGAATAGACACTTCTCTAAAGAAGACATCCGGATGGCCAACAGGCACATGAAAAGATGTTCAGCGTCGCTCCTCATCAGGGAAATACAAATCAAAACCACACTCAGATATCACCTCACGCCAATCAGAGTGGCCAAAATGAACAAATCAGGAGACTATAGATGCTGGAGAGGATGTGGAGAAACGGGAACCCTCTTGCACTGTTGGTGGGAATGCAAATTGGTGCAGCTGCTCTGGAAAGCAGTGTGGAGGTTCCTCAGAAAATTAAAAATAGACCTACCTTATGACCCAGCAATAGCACTGCTAGGAATTTATCCAAGGGACACAGGAGTACTGATGCATAGGGGCACTTGTACCCCAATGTTCATAGCAGCACTCTCAACGATAGCCAAATTATGGAAAGAGCCTAAATGTCCATCAACTGATGAATGGATAAAGAAATTGTGGTTTATATACACTATGGAATACTACGTGGCAATGAGAAAAAATGAAATATGGCCTTTTGTAGCAACGTGGATGGAACTGGAGAGTGTGATGCTAAGTGAAATAAGCCATACAGAGAAAGACAGATACCATATGGTTTCACTCTTATGTGGATCCTGAGAAACTTAGCAGGAACCCATGGGGGAGGGGAAGGAAAAAAAAAAAAAAAA
>NW_024418419.1:0-2241 GCF_014898765.1 Herpailurus yagouaroundi | reverse complement strand
GTATGGAAACCAATTTGACAATAAATTTCATATATAAATTAAAAAAATAATAAAAAATAAAAATAAAAAATAAATAAATAAATAAAAAATAAATAAAAAATAAATAAATAAAAAATAAATAAAAAATAAATAAAAAATAAAAACAAATATTTAAAAAAAAAAAAAAAAGCACAAATGTTCCAAAAAGGGGGTGGGGGCGGGGCTGTCTAGCTCAGTCCGTAGTGCATGAGACTCTTAAACTCAGAGTCCTGAGTTCCAGCCCCACCTTGGGCATGGAGCCCACTTAAAAAAAAAATTAAAAAAAAAAAAAAAAGCACAAATGTTCATTACAACTAGATATCTCGCCAGCAGCTGAAATGTAACATACCTCAAAATAACCAGGAGGACTTCCGATTCTCGTAATCCCATGCTGTTGACATTGATTCGGACTCTCCGCTCCCCTGGGGGAGAGGAAAGGAAAATTGTATTCATGAAAAATACAGCCACCTCTCTGAAACACATTCCAAAAGGGTCTTCCTCAAAACGAGTTTTCTGGCAAATGGGGAAATTTGACCCTTCGGCGAGAGAGCTGGCCACCCGCGCCACCTGTGAAGCCCCCTGGCCCCGCGGCAGACCCCCTCCTCCCGGCTGAGCGGCCCTGGGGGTGAGGGGCCACGCGTGACCACCTCCATCACCATTCGCGACAACCGCTCCTCCAGGCCCATGGCCTCTGGGGGGGCACTCAGGGTCCCCCAGAAACGCCTCTTCCCCGCGGAGGCCCTCCTTCCTGGAACTACAACCTCAGGAGAGGAAAGGAGGGAGCGGGTGGCAGGTTCCTCAAGGAGCAGGGGTTGTGTCCCTGACAGGCCGATGGATGGTGGGACTGGCCCGGGTTTCCGCGGTCCGGGCGCTTGAACCGCTGGGTCTCCCCAAACGGCGGGGACCCAGGGCCGAGTCCCGTGAGCACGGGGCCCCAAGTCAGATTCAGACCGCGAAGGGGCTGAAGACAGTGTGAGGGGTCCTGGGGGAGAAAAAAGGAGGGACCCCTCGGGCCTATCTGATCCCTCAGCTCCTCAGAGCCCAGGGCGTCCAGGGGAATCCCGTGACCCCGGGCCTCAGGAGTGACGCCCAGCTTCGCACATCCCGGATCTCTGAGTTTTCAGGCCTCCCTGGGGCTGTCACTCTCACCCCAGCCCGGAGACCCCCGGGCTCTCCGGTCTGTTCAGTCTGGAAAAAAAATGAATGTGAAGACGCCTCTGCCGAGAAGCCTACCGAACATCTCGGGCCCCTCCAGGCCTCGTCAGGCCAGCTCGCGACGCACGGCTCGCTCCGCGTCAGGTGCCTTTCCCGCCGTTCCTCTGCGCATGCGCCCCGCCCCCCGACCCGCCCCCCCGACCCGGCGGAGGATTTCGCTCCGAAACTCTTAACACGCCCTCCTGCACTGCGCACGCGCGCTCTCCCGCGCGCCCGCCAGCTGCTTCCTCACTCGGTTTCCTGCGCGAGCCTCCTGGCCTGCCCGCCTTCGTCTCTTCCCGCTTTGGACCAGGCACCCAACGCCTTCCCCACTGCGCGTGGGGCTGAAGCCAAGCTTTTAGCCGTATCCCGAGTCTGGAGCATGAACTTTGCTTCCACACCCCTGAGTGAGGTGGAGATGTGGGTGAGGTGGGAAGCTTGTTCTTCCCAGTCATTTCTCTTGCTTTCAAACTTACGGTGTTTAGTTAAGCTTCTCCTACTACTATCCAAAGCTTAAATATGTGTCCAACAGGACAGACACGGACCTTGCCATCAGAGAGCTCAGAAACCTACTGGGATTGCAGACGTGAAATATTAATGAAGGGTAGCCTCTCTAAAATTGAGTCTGGGGGCCAGCAAGGGGAGCTGTCACACCCTACCACTCCAGTCAATTGTAGACCCGACAGGAAGAAACCTACCTTGGTAGTGACTACTGTACTATCTCACCGGGAGGAAGAAAGTTTTTTTCCTACCCAGCAACACCCCAGCCAATGAGAGACTTTCACAACTCACTCAGCCAATGAGAAGTCCCTACACTTCAGACTCCCAGTTCATTCCAATAGACTTTTATTTACAAAAGCCCTCCCAGCTCCCCGCCTTCCTCTACCAAAGAGTAGTTTTCTCCATTTTTCTTGGACTTGACTGTGGTTTTGCCCTAACTTGCCTGTCCTGAATTGCAATTCTCTATTATTCCTCGGGGGGGGGGGGGGGGAAGAAAAAAAAAAAAAATTTGTTGGTAAAAAAAAAAAG
>NW_024418418.1:1417-4551 GCF_014898765.1 Herpailurus yagouaroundi | reverse complement strand
CCCGGCGCGTGGGCGGGCGCAGCCACCCCGAGAGACGCCTGGGTAGCTCTTTCCGGTCCGGCGGGCGAGGGCGCTGCCGCGTCGCCCCTTTCGGGCACGAGGTCCGCGGGCCTCGCCTCTGACCTCCGGGCCGCACACCCCGGCGCGCTGCCGGACCCGAGCGCTTGCCACAAGGACAGCCGGCGCCGCGACAGTGCGCGAGGGCCGGGGGTCCCCGGGCCACCGTGCTGGCCGGTGCCTGCTCGCCCGGGGGGGGCGCCGGTCCAGGGGACGCGGAGCCGGCCGTCGTGCCGCCACCCCGCAGAGGCCTGGGGGGCGGGGGCGACATCTCCGCGGTGTCTTGAGACCCTTGGGGACCCCAAGGCGTCCCGTCCCGGGACACGTGGCCAATCCTGCCGCAGGGTGCCCCTGACCGACCCCGTGGTCCTTGTCCATCCAGTACCTCCACCCATTATCCACATTCAGAGCCCGCAGCAAGCACGAGTTTCCCCCCCCCCCCCCACACCCACAACGGTCACCGCCCTGCCCTTCACCTCCTACTGCCACTGCCACCAGGCTGAGGGCACTCCCTGGGCTCCCCCACACTGTCCCTGCGCTGTCTCGGGGGCTGACTTCCAGACTGGGTGATCTGGGTCCCTTGTGGTGACCCAAGGCTGCATGTGCTTAAACCTCTGCAGCCTGGGGAGAAGGCCGGTGGAGCAGCCACGGGTGCTGGGGCAGTGAGGAAGGGGGCAGTGCCTTAACTGTCCACACTGTCCAGACTCTCCAGACTGTCAAGAGGAAACCTGTCATAATTAAAACCAGTGGCAGGAATAAGAACAGCTAACATTTATTGAGCGGTTACTATGTGCCAAGCCTATTTCACACATTAACGTTTAAACTCCACAGCACCTTACGCGAGAGAGGTTCATCCGGTTTTACCGACGGGGAAACAGGAAGAGAAACTGAATGCCACAGAATTAGTGACAGCTATCGCTGGGAGAGAGCCCTGTGGGCCCGCAGCGACCAGCAGGCTAGCCGTCGCCCTCACTGCCTTTTCTCTCTCCTACAACGTGAGGTCAGCTGCCCTTGGCTCTTGGGAGGGCCTGATGAATCTCTCTCTGCAGCCGATCTTACCCCCTCCCCACCTTGATCCTTCATTCACTGTCCCTCTTTTTCTGGGCAAACCTGTAAGCCCCCTCCCCCATTCTTCGTCCCCACCCCCTCCTACCTTCAGCCCAGGTAAATCCAGAGCACTAAGAGGGGAAGAGGCTGACAGGCCTCTGGGACTTGAGGCTCTGGTACCCTCTTCCTTGACAGAGGGCCCAGGGAGAGGTCAAAAGCCTGGGAATGACATTTTGGTGAATCGACTTTTCGTTGAGCTTCGGAAAGTTCTAGGTTCCTCACTCCCAGTGCCCATGGTTCTCAAACTAGTCACCGGAGAGTCACCTGGAGAACCCGGTAACCTGGCCAAGGCCCAGCCCAGTCCCACTTCACCGAGCCTGGGCCCCAGGGCAGCCTTTCAACTCTACAGCTGCAACTGGGGCCTCTCAGATTAGGCAGATAAGTGAATTTGGTATTTTGGGAGCCCCGTTGGTTGCCGCTAATTATCAGTCCACAAACCTCTTTCCCGATGACTCAGAAAGTGAAGACCTTCAGAAACCACCAGTCTGTGGGAAAGATACCCCAATCCTGGCCAGCCAAGTGATGGTGGGCCATCTCACCTCTGTGTCTGGTCGGGCAGGGGTGCAGAGCCCCTCGGGACCCCTTCCACCCACTCCTGTGCCCCTCCGGGGCAGACCTGCCCTCCCCGGGACAGGAAGCTGTGCCCAGCTCTTAGCTGATTGGGAAGAGGCAGCGGACTGCGGGGCCCCTGCTTGGGAGGAGGGCTGGAGCTGCAAGTGGGTGGGGTCCAGGAGGTTCCAAGAAGGTCGTCTACCAATAAAGAACCCGAGAACTGAGAGACTTCTCTCACACTCTGAGCTCGGTTTCCAAAAGAGCACTTGAGTTACTACTGCTCTCTGAGCAGCTGGTGCTAATATGTGTCCGGGAAGGACACGAAGCCTTGGAAAATGACCACGATTTTGGTGACCATGGGTCAGTGATGGTTGTTGTTGTTTTTACATGTATGTATTTTGAGAGAGGCAGAGACAGCATGAGCAGGGGAGGGGCAGGGAGAGAGAGGGAGAGAAAGAGAGAGAGGGTCTGCACTGTCAGCACAGACCCTGACGTGGGGCTCGAACTCACAAAACTTGCAGATTGTGACCTGAGCTGAAACTGAGAGTTGGACGCTTTACCTACTGAGCCGCTCAGGTTCTCTGATGGGTAATTTTTTTTTAAAAGCTTTCCATCTGGACGCAGTGATGGGTAAACTCTGTAAGCACATCTTCTTTCTTTCTTTCTTTTTTTTTTTTTTTAACATTTATTTATTGTTGAGAGACAGGAGAGACAGAGCATGAGCAGGGAGAGGGGCAGAGAGAGAGGGAGACACGGAATTCGAAGCGGGGCTCCAGGCTCCGAGCTGTCAGCACAGAGCCCGACACAGGGCTCGAACCCACGAACAGCAAGATCATGACCTGAGCCGAAGTCGGACGCTTAACCGACTGAGACACCCAGGCGCCCCAAGCACATCTTCACCTAAACCCTGGCGGCATTTGAAATGCCCAAATCCAGAGTGCACACGCAGAGGGAGCCTGGGCAGGGGCTCATCCAGTAAGGGGTGTTAGGAGTCATGTTCTTTGACGAAACGGTGGTGCTCGGGTCTGTGGAGGCCCACAGGTTTGGATGGGCGCCTGTGCCCCAACAGCCGGCACAGCCCAGCGCCTAACACCTTTGAAGGAGGACTTTGGCCACAGCCATTCTTGCCTCGGTCTGTACTTTCTGATTATGCCCTCGCTTCCAGCTCATCTTTTAACTCAGGCGAAGCGCCCCCTGGTGGGAGCCCCAACTCCCCCCTCAGGCAACACGCACCGCCCGGAGCCGGGGAGACCCCGCGTGATTGACCCCAAGACAGTGATGGACCTGACCTTCGCTGCCCACCTGCATGGACCTACCGCCTTTGACCCCCTTTTCCTGACCCCAAACCCAAGTATTTCCCGTACTTTGGGGACAGTCTTTGAAACATCCACCGTCTTGGGGCACCTGGGTGGCGCAGT
>NW_024418418.1:0-1317 GCF_014898765.1 Herpailurus yagouaroundi | reverse complement strand
TGCTGTGACCTGGCCTGGGAAAAGGCTGGCTGATCCCACCTTCCACTGGAGGTGAACTTTACATACAGGCTGCCTGATCCGGGTTGAACTGTGTTTGTGTTCTCCCCCCAATTCACATGTCACAGTCCTAACCCCCGGTACCTGAAAATGTGACCTTATTTAGAAACAGGGCGTTTTGCAGATGTAATCAAGTTAAAATGAAGTCGTCAGGGTGGGCCCTAAATCCAGCATGGCTGGTGTCCTTAGAAGGGAGGAAGACGAGACGGGGAGATGATGGCCACACGCAAGCCGCGGCCAGAGGCATGGAACAGACGCTCCTTCACAGCCCCCGGAAGGAGCCAGCCCTGGGGACACCTTGATCTTGGGCCTCTCGCCTCCAGAGCCGGAAGAGAATCACTTTTGTCTGGTGAAGCCGCCTGGTCTGTGGCTCCCGGTTACGGCCGCACCCACTACCTGCGTCCGAGTTCCAGCTTCGCTTGGGCATGCCACCTGATAGCCATCAAGCTTGCCCCTCGTGGTCCAAGGTGACCGGCATTGGTCCCGAAGAAGCTGACCATCCTGAAAGCACAGGCTGGCTGGGCTCACCTGACATCGCGTGTCCCAGATTTTCTGAGGCCTTTCCAGTTTCAAATGTTCCTTCACCAGAGACGGTGAATACGGATTTTAGTCCCAGAAAAAGTCATCGCTGTCCCCAGGTTTCCCCGGCCAGAGTGCTGTCTCTGATGTTGGCGACAAGGGATGTCGGTCTCCAGAGACTTAACCACTGTTACAGACACACTTGTATCCGCCCCCCTTCCATATTCCTATGTTGAAGCCCTACCCCTTCAAAGTCATGGCTTTTGGATTGGGGCCCCTGAGAGGTAATTAAAGTTAAACAGGATTGCAGGGGCCATAAGAGGCGGGGCCTGATCTGATAGGATTAGGATCCTTATGATGAAATTTGGAAGTTTTGGGTTTGCGAACAAACGGCTAAGAAAATTCTCGAGACGTTTTTGGTGCAAAAAGGTGATTTTATTGCAGCACCGGGACAGGGCCCGTGGGCACAAAGAGCTGCATTGGGCTTGTGAGGAGAGACTGATGATAGACTTATAAGTTAGTGGGGGGTTAGGGATGGCATAAGTCTCTAAGGAATTTGGAAGCAAGGCTTTCAGGACCTTGAGGGGCTCATTACTGTTAAGCTAAAGTTATTCTTAATCTTTATTTTTCCTAATTTTGTTTAATGTTTATTTATTTTTGAGAAAGAGAGAGAGCGAGCGAGAGAGCACCAGCAGGGGAGAGACAGAGAGAGAGGGAGACAGAGAATCCAAAGCAGGCTCC
>NW_024418417.1:0-6867 GCF_014898765.1 Herpailurus yagouaroundi | reverse complement strand
AGGGGTGTGTGGCGGGCTCCCCGGCGTGTGCGCCTCCCTGGCTTGTCTGAAGCTGCCCCAGAAAGCGCCTCCTGCTCTCCGCCCCCCCCCCCCCTTCCCTAGCGGGGGTCATCCCCGAGGCCCCTGCGGGTCTTTTCCCCACACAGGGCTCTGCCCGTAGTGCCAGCGGTGCCCTCGTGCGTCCGTCCCTGCACATGCCGACAGCAGGGAGAAGGTGGTATCTGGAGGGTGGGTCACCGGGCTCTCCAGCTGAGGGCGCGGGAGCCCACCCCTGGAGACCTAGCCGGGGTGGGGTGGGGTGGTTCTGGGCCCCCCCCCCCCCCCGCAGGGTGTCAGACTCACTAGGTGTTCCCTGGCCTCCCTGAGACCCTGGCGAAGAGCTGGGTGGGAGCTCGAGGGGACTCCTAGGCCGCCCAGAGCAGGTGCGGGCTCAGCGTGTGGACTCTTGCTCCGTTGGATGCACGGAGCTGGGAACCCCTGGTTGCCGTTCCCAGCACCCGTGCCGGTCAGAAACTGCGCTCGCCAGGCCAGGGATCAGTCACGGCATCTTGCGTTTATTGGGAATCCGCCACGTTCTGCGGGAAATCAAAGAGTTTGGCAGCCTCTCAGAAGTCCGTTGCTTCCTTATCGGTTGTCTGGGGAGGGACAGTTTTGTGCTGAGGGGCCCGTCCTGCTTCTTGAGTGCAGTGTGCACAGCAGCGCGCACCCGTGAGCAGTGACCTAGGGCTCCACCCGTGTTCCTGGTTTGGGGACGTGCTTCAATCCTGTGGAAAAGCCTTTCCGAAGGCTCTTGTGCCCCCGGATCTCTGGGCCGTGTTTGGAACTTTACGCGCAGCTGTAATTCTTTTACGATAAACGGGGTCTTTAAAAACAGGCCGTTTCAGTAGCTCCCCCAGCTGGTGTAGGAAAGAGGCTGCCCGGTCGTTGGGCTGTGGCAGCGAGGAGCAGCAGCTGTGGGCAGGACCCCGGACCTGGGCCCCCGCCTTGGCTGGCCCTCCTCTGTCCCAGGCCCTCTGCTTGCCAGCCGGAGCAGCTGGGAGAAGCGTCGTAAGGCACGCGGTTCGGTTCTGAGGTCTGCGAAGGACTGGCACAGCGCGGGTGGGGGCAGAGTCCTCCTCTGGGCTTCGGGCCTGGCCCCGACCCCGCCGCCACGCCCAGGTCCGGGTGCGGGGACACCCGTCCGCCCTCCGCTAGTCCACTACGAGCCACTGGAGGAGTCAGCGGCCTCTGAACCCACCGCCCAGGTGACGCCCTTGCCCTGGGGAAACCGGCTTCCGTGGGGGTGTCGCCGCAGTGTGAGGGCGTGGGAGCCGGCGGCCCGGTGGAGCGGTGGAGCGGCAGGCTGCATTCCACGCCGCCCTTCGCGTCAGCGGGCGGGGAGGTGCCCCGGGCTGCTTTCCGGAGGGGAGAGCAGCAGGGCTAGGGGCCGGGGCCAGCGGGTCTCCCCCAGCCTCGGTGGGGCCGCAGGGGTGCAGCGTGGGGACCGTGGCCCCGTACGTGGAGTCCGTGTCTCCCTCCAGAGAGCGCGGGAGGTCCGTGAGCACCGAGATCTGTCAGAAGCTACTAGCAAGCCGGTTGGGGGGCGGTGCTCCCCGCCTGCTTATATTTCAGACCAATCAGCCACCACGTGCGGCCACTGGAATTGGCCCGACTGGTTGTTGGGGAAAAGACCTAAAGTTCAGCAGCCTGAACCGACCGTAGCCCTGGCCGAGGAGCCAAGGCCTCCAAGGGAGATTGAGAGAATTCAGTTTTAGGTGTGCAGGCTGTGCGTGGGGGGTGGGTGGGGGTAGCTGGTGGGCACTGGGGGGCTGGAGGGCTAGGCCGTGACACCCCCCCCCCGCCCCCGCCATGCCAGGTACTTGGTCAGCTGCAAGAGAGGGAGGGAGCAGCACCTTTGGACAGGTCACCCTGCAGGGGACGGACACCGTCCCCTCCTCTCGCCTCGTCCGTCCTTGGGTCTGCAGAAAAGCTGGAGTGGCCGGTGCTCCCCGCCGGGCGGATCTGCGCGTAGGGCTTGAGGTGCCGTCGTCCTCACCTACGTCTCCGCTCCGACAGAGGCAGGCCTGCTGCCGTCCCCGAGGACGCCGCACCTCTGCCTCTCGCCCAGACCTCACAGCCAGGAGCACGGCCAGAGAGCCCTGTTTGGTCACTTGTGTCCCCGGGAACGATGACGGGAGCGGCGCCACCCCTCAGGACCCCGGGGTAGGCAGGCCAGAGAGCAAGTCAGGGCTGCAGAGCCCTGGCCCGGTTCTCATCCAGGATCAGCGGGGATGGGAACTCCCGGCCTTGCAGATACGCCTCCAGAGCCTGGAAACAAGGATGTCAGCATGTCCACACGTTAACCTCTGTCCCCAGGTGGGGTCCATATTCTGCCTTGAGCCCGTGTGGGGTAGGGCCAGACTCGCTCCCAGCACTAAGGGTCGGATGCCACTTGCAGACCCAGGCCCTCTTGAGCCCAGATCTTCTCAAAGGGTCCGCGCCAGCATTCATTCCTTGCAAGGCTCCCATAAAGCCTGGCTGGAACCCTAGCCTCTGGCCTCACCTGGTATCCTCCTGGCCTCTCCTGGTCCTTGGAGGCCTCCTGATGGCCTCACCTACCCTACGTCCTAGAAGATCCTCTGTATCTGAAGAACTATTTGTCTCATCGGTAACGTGAGACAGAGCTGTGACTTTCTGCCCCAGCATCCACCACTCCCCAGCCCTCCTCCCAATCATGCATCCCTACCCCAGAAAAGACCTGAATGAGCCAGTCAACTCTCACCTCTCCAGAGTATGATACCAAAGGCGAGATCTCACAGATGGCAGGAGGCTCTCCGCTGCTGGGCGAGCTGTGGGAGCCCATGTATCAGCACCTGCTCCAGGGTGTGTGCCCTGGGGCTGGCCTTGCCTGGCCCAGCTCCCATAGATCTTTTCTCAGCAACACTCCCTTCCACGGCACCCCCAGAGCCCTCGGCAAACTGCCCCTGACTTGAGTGATCAGCTCTGATGTGGGCTGGAAGACACCCCCCCAGCCCTGCAGGTACCCTGCACAGGTCCCCCTGAGCAGCGCGATTTAGGTGGTGGCTCTGTTGTTTCCTTTTCCAGTCCCGAAACGTGACCTGCATTGCTGTTTTTCTACACGTCACGCCTAGGTCTTGCTTTCAGAGCTTACAGATGAGTCAGGAAGGCTGGCAGCCACCCACCTTCCCCAAGGCCCTGAGCAGACCTTGAGGAGTTGGGCTCAAAGCTGCAGGCAGTCACTGTATGGCTGGGCCGGGTGCGTGGCCACCCATACTCAGCGTGGTGCTGGAGCCCAAGCTCCCAGCACAGCTCAGACAGCAGTGGAGCCGGCAAGGGTGGGGAGCTGGACCCTGGCACCCTTGTCCTTTGAGGAGCATGCTGACGGGCACACTCACCTGGGCAGCTCAGGGAGCCGCGCCCCACACGCGTCCAGAAAGTGGGCCCCTGCCTGCAGGGCCCAGCGGTAATGCTGTAGGAGCAGGGCGCACCGAGTCGTGGTGGGGTTGTCGCTAGCAGCCGAGGCAGCATTCTTCAGAGGAGAAAACTCCTCCTCCCGAGACACTTCGAAGGCCACGAAGTTCCTGTGTGGACGACAGCTGGTGACCAGATGTCCTGACCCAGAGGCCCTGGTCCTGGGCAGGCAGAGCCTGCACCGGGCTCACGACGACTAAATGGTGGTCTGTTCCACGCAGGAGGCCCCACAGTCACTGCGTGTGTCTTTGTTTCTGAGATCCCTGGGGCTGCCTGATTCCCCCCCTCCACCCCATTCCCACCTGCCAAACCCACAGACCCTGAGGCCCCAGATTGAGGGCCAAGTCCCCTGGGAGTCCCCCCCCCCCCCCACCCCCCCCCCCCCCGCCCGGGAACAGCCTCCTAACCCCGGCCAGGAGCAGACGGAAGGCTCAGGAGTGGCAGGGGTGGCCCCCAAAGCACAGCCCCCAAGACTCCAACTACTCCAGATCTCACCCTGCTCACACTGCAGGGGTAGTGTGAGCCCCCTTCTCCTGCCCCCTTCTGGAGCCCGCCTACAGCCCCTGGCCCCCCACTGCAAAGGTGCATCCCCACTGTCCCCCACAAGCCTCCACTTCCCAGCCCAACTAGGTCTCAGAACCCACCACCAAAACAAGGAGAAGATAGAAAGAAAAAAATAAGCGACTTTTGCCACTAACTTAGCGAACGGGAATACATCAAACACAAACTTCTCCAGCTTTATCCCATTTGGTTTTAGCGGCTTTACCAGATTTCCCTCCTCATCCACGTACGGGACCTTCTTCACAGCCACGTGTGGCTTCAGCAAGGGCTCAAACTCACTTGGGGGGGGGGGAGACAGGAGAACAAAAGAAGGAAAGACACGGTTCAGACGGGACACCCCTGGGAGCCCCCTCCCCACCTCTCTGCACACCTGGCCAGGCAGGATGGGCTGACAGACGGACACCGCAGGGCACAGGAGCCCCGGGAGCTGAGCCCTGTCTCCGGAAGGACACAGGCACCCTCTTACGCTCCCCAGCCCGCGAGAGAGACTGGCACCACTGGCCACATCCCCGCCCAGGTGAAATGGCAGCTGGCAAGTCGCAGGGCAGAGGTGGGGCCTGAGGCCACAGCCACCGTGTGGGGAGGAAGAGCAGGCCAACCGGGCCCCAGAGCCTTATAGCAGCTGCTAGAGGTCTGGTGGCGTTGGCCGACTTAAATGCACCCCAACCCAGGCTGGCCCCTGACCGCAGCCCCACTGGGCTCAGGCCAGCCTCCCTGGCCAGCACCTTTGGCCACCTGCTGAGCACACCTGACGACAGCCCGGAGGAAGCCTCGAGTGAAAAAGTGGTTGCAGATGTTGCCCAGGTGGTAGAGGAGGCTCCCATCGGGCCCGCGAAGCCGTGCGGTCTCGGGGCTGATCTCGCTGTACTCCACCACCTGAGGGACTCCGTCCACCTGGCACACCACCCCCACCGGCTCCTCCGGGGACGCCTTTTCCACCACCTGCAGCCGAGGCAGAGACAGGAAAGGCTGGCGGGGGCGGGGCCGGGGGCGGGGCGAGGCAGGCAGCCGGGCAGTGGGCGGGGAGGCTCACCTTGGCCCCACAGTCTGCGCCGCGCAGCACGCAAAAGCCGACGAAGACAGGGTCAGCCAGCCGCACGAGAATGTTGTCCACACAGTACACGTGCACAAACTCCACTCCCCGACGCTCCATGTCCTCTAGAATCTGGTGGTCTGACAGTGCGCGGTACAGCCCTCCGTTGCCATCTGCCAAGGGAGAAAGGGACCAGTCCCCGGGGCTTCAGCCATCCAGTCCAGAGCCTGCTGGAGGCAGGAGAGGCCCCTGGGGCTGGACCTTGTACCTGAGGCAGCTCTGTGTCACTATCCAAGTAGCCCTATGGCTGTGTCATGCGACACATGGGAATCAAGGCCCAGAGAGAGGAGGCCAGTCGCCCAGGACCACACAGCCTTCTAGCATAACGTTCTGGCCGCGTGCAGCCCTCCTGACCTCCGATTAGCTCCTTGTTCTAGACCAGGCAGCGCTTCCCTGACTCAGGGGCGGGGCATACCTGGGGCCATGGCAACCTTGTCTTTCTTCTCCAGGATGGCCCTGCCATCAAAGGTCACAGCAGGCAGCATGCGCTGCTCAAACATGATCACGTTGTTGGGGTCCAGGTGGAAGAAGTCGTGCTCCTTGAAGAACCTGGCGGTGGGCTCCAGCGTGAACTCACTTGTCATGATGTACCTGCGAGGAGAGGCAGGGCTGAGCAGGCCCTTGGAAGGGCCCGGCCGCTCGGGGATCCAGGGCTGCGATAGGGGCTGGCCTCGGAGTCCGGGCTGGGGCTGGGGGTTGGGACTCGAGTCTTGGTGTGGGGCAGGGCTGATGCTGCGTGGGCAGGGGATCATTCTGGGGACAGGGTGAGGAGGGAAAGGCACACCAGGGTATGGCACACTGGGTCCCGCTGCGCTCGCCGGCCAGCTGCTCCACCCGCCGAATCCGTTCTGCCTGCAGCTGGTACAGGCTCTTCCCGCTGGGCAGCCCCACCTGATACATGCCCTTGGGGTAGGTCACGCCTAGGCGCGTGCCCTGCCCACCAGCCAGCAGCAGCACAGCCACCTTGCTCAGGGCGATCTGGTGGAAACCTGGGGGCAGAGGGTGCCGTGAGGGGACCCCTGGGACCTGCCATATAACCACCCCCTCACTTCAGAGCAAGCCAGACGTGCGCCCAGGACTCTAAAACTTCTGAGAGCCACAGAACAGAGATCTCCAAACAACATTCCGACCTCATGTGGGCCAGGGCCCCATCCAAATCTGACCTTGTCCAGACCCATCAGAGGTCCTGATGATGTCCTCCAGGGCTTATTCCCAGCCTGGGTCCTTCAGAGGGAACACCAGGTCAGACTGGTCAGAGCAGTCCGGCGGGGGCCCTGGGCAGCTTCCCTCCAGGAGCACCTGCCTCACCCGTAAGGCCAAGAAGCCAAGAGTGCACCCGGGGCCAGCGCGCTTGTGAAACGGAGCGTGTACAAATGTGCAAGGGGTTCCCTGCTGTCAGTAGGCTTGTGGCCTGGGCAGCTGACCATCCAGGTGTGCGCCTGCACAAAGCACTCGCTGGAGGGGGAAGCCGCCTGAGGGCGGCTGCCACCTTCGCAGCTTTTGGAGCCCTACACCTGAGTCGCGAGCTGGCGTGTGAACGGAGAGCCCACAAAGGAACGAGGCGCGCCAAACTCCTCCAAGTACAAGCTCTCCTGTCACCCCACTTTGGGCAAGGCCCCCTGCGCCGGCCAGGCCCACCCCGACCGGGGACCCCCGCCCCGCCTACCTTCCTCCTCCCAGAGCCGCCGCGTCTCAGGGTCGCACCGGCTCGCGCTGCCCACGCGCTCAGGGGGCAGGGGCCG
>NW_024418416.1:0-7477 GCF_014898765.1 Herpailurus yagouaroundi | reverse complement strand
CCCCCCACCCGGCCAGCTCCCCGGGCCCGGCCACGGAGTGAGCCCGTCCCAGTGACGCCCCGGGAGGCCGTGCCACCTCGGCCCGGAGCCCGGGCCCTGAATCGGCCTTGTGTCCGAGCGGCCACCTGACCCCGGGGCCGTGCCACCTCTCCCGGCCTCGGTTTCCCCAGCCACAGGAGGCACAGGGAGGACGGCTCCTACCACTCAGGGCTGCCGGACGACGGAATGAAAAACGCACACGTAGGGCCGAGCACCGGGCCGGGCAGCCGGCCGCCTTGCCCCAGAGGGGTCGCGAGGCCACCATGAGGTCGGGTCCAGGCACGTCACCACACCCTCTGAGACCATCGCAGACCCCTCGGCCCCATGAAAGCCAATCCTGGCCACCACACGGGGCAAAGGCGAAGCGTGCCCGTGCTCCAGCCCTCAGACCTGGCCAGCGGGCCTGAGGGTTTTTAACGGGGTGCTCTTATTCGGAGATTTATCAGACTCCGCTGGCCTCCGCCGAAGGCGGCCGGGCCACGTCCACGCGGCCACTCTGTCTGCCCAAGTCTCTCCCTCGGCCCTTTACGTGGCCGGGCACCTGCCGCCCCTGTGCCTGGGGAGCCCCAGGGCTGTCAGGGTGAGATGGGGGCTCCCCAGGCAGGGGGGGGGTACAGCGTGGACTGACCGTGGCCGGGCCTGCCGCCTCGGCTCATGGGCGTGTCGGCAGCGCCTGGGAGTAAGGGGCTGTCTGGACACCTGAGCAACCGGGGACGGGAGCTCAAGCTCGGATCCGGTGGTGCCCAAGAAGGAGGTGGAGGGGCGAGGCGACTGAGCAGGAAGGAAGCAGCCCAGGAGGAGCCCTCTGGTCCTCGGGCTCTGGTCTCACGCACACCGCCACGTGACCAGCTCGACAGCTGATGCCAGAGACAAAGCAGGTAGGATTCTGATGCCACGCGCCTGACCAGGAACGCCAGGGATTCCATTCCAGGAACAGCTTGGCACAGTATCGCCACAGCCAGAAGTGGCCTCTGCTGCGCCAGCTGGATGCCCAGGAGAGAACGGCCTCCACCCCAAGGCCTGCAGCCAGCATGGGTCTCAGGACACAACACATCAGTCAGGGTGGCCGGGCAGGTCTGGGTAACGTGACGAACAACCTGCCTGAGATTCGCTGCAGTCTCTTGACGTTCCAAGATAAGGAACACTCGAGCCCCGCACCACCGTTTTATTATAATTTAAAATGTAATTATAACAGGCTGATTTGAATGTAAATATCGCCGTGAAATACATGAAAGGCGAATCAAGATTTAAGAGCCCCAAACCAGCAGGTAAATAGTTCAGCCAAACGCTCTTCCTGCCACTGGAGATCCCAGAATGAAGGAAGGGCGTTTCACCGAAAAACCCAGCCCTGGCCTTAGAAGCCAAAGGCATCAGGGACAACAATCCTGTTTCAATTCGGAAGGAAAATTCTATCCCTCCCTTAAAAAGAGAAAAGAAAAGAAAAGAAGAAAAGAAAAGAAAAGAAGAAAAGAAAAGAAAAGAAAAGAAAAGAAAAGAAAAGAAAAGAAAAGGCCGTTTCACTTCGTACATCCCGGGCACACGTTTCCAACCACAACCGCCAATCACTTGACAAATAATAATCCTTGCCTCTCCGGCTCACAGGTCTACTCAGAGAACCCACCTCTCGGCCACGGACGGGGCAGCAGGCCCGGCCGCGTGTTCCAGGGCCCCACTACGGTGGCCACACGGCTTTCTGACCCATCCGGAATCCGATGCAAACAAGCCTGCCATCTGGAATCTCACAGCGAGGACTGTCTCCCAGTCCAGCGTTGACTCCTGAAGCCGCCCCCACCGAGTGAAAGCTTGTATTGGGAGGGTTTTCTGCCTCATGCCACGCCATTCCAGTGTTTCCCACTTAGATTTTACCAATCCCACCCACACGGCCTCAGAAGTTGTTTTGGTCACCCCCTCCCCCCCAAAGAGAGATCTCTTCAGAGCATTTTGGGGGGGTCAGGGTAAACAGACCACAGCTGAGCGGTCCCAGAATTTAAAAAATTAAAAAAAAAAGAATAAGGGGGATGTAAAAGCAGTTTTAAAAAACGAAACTTCATTTTCTGAACGCCAAGCCAAATATTATCATCTGCCAACAAAGACTCACGGGGGAAGGGGAAGCTTGGCAGGGAGCGGACTCTCATCCCTCACCCGGACTGGGGCCACTCCCTCCCCTGTCCTCACCCGCTTCGAAGGGGCGTCCAGGCCGAGGACCCCCTCAGCTGGCAGGGAGCCCAGGCCGATTATCCCCCGCGGCCTTTCCAACGACCCCCAACGCCAGGAAGACGTTCTCATTCCCGGCCCCAGGCGGATCCGTTCCTCCGAGCCCCTAACTCGAGCCTGGGAGCCGGGCCTGGCTTCTCAGGGCGCCTTCCTGGCGATTTAGCAGGAACGGGGCTGGACCCTACCCACAGAGCAGGAAGAGGGAGATGGCTACTAGATAAGCGTCAGAGGGAAGTTCTGTTCATTTTAGTAATTCAGAAAACGTCCGTCCAGTGCTGACTCCGGGCCGGTTTGTCAGGAGTGACAAACACACCCTCTCCGGCCAGCGAGGGTGCGTGAGGGTTAGCGTGCGGCTTACCCGTGGCAGGCCGGACTCCCTGACAGCCTGCAGACTCCTCCCGAGTTCATCGGAGAATGGATTCTGGGAGGAGTAAAGGGCCCCAGAAAGTCACAAATATTACCCAAAATCGCCCTCGATGGCTTCCTCCTCCGGGAACGGACCCTTCCTCGAACAGTCCTGATTTTCCTCACTTGCCCTGGACTACCCATCACCTCCAGCAGACAAAGGCCCAACGGGGTCTAGCCCAAGGGAGGGTCCCTCCAGCCCCCACCATCCAACACCTGGAAACCTGGCCACCTTTCCGGTGCTTGCGAATGTGCCCTCGCACCCTTGAGAAAGAGATCACAGAAGGGAAAAATTAAACTTGAGAAAGTTAGCCTCCGCTCAACAAAGAAAGCCAGACGTTCCCGCTGGATTTTCCAAGAACCATGGGTCAGGGGGGCTTTCTCTTTTCCCTTTCTATAAATCTCGGTCCCTGACTGGGTTCTGAGGGCCTGTGATACCCAGATACTCGAGCTCTGCCGGCCCAAGCCAACGGGACACTGGTCAGCCCTGGAAATAAGCATTTCGTATAAAAGATCCATTGTCTCTGCCTGAGAACAGTTATTGCCTTTTCTCGGTCCTCAGCCACATAACATCAGGACGCCCAGGCTCCTTTCTTGTTCGGACAACATGTTTTCAGCAAGGCCAATCTCGCTGGGTCTTCCTGAACCATCAGCGAAGAGACAAGATTCTCCTCAGCGAAGTGTTCTGGTGAACGTATGCTCGTATTCGGCCAAAAAGCAATTAGCTCATCAGTGGTGAAACCCTCCCACCAAATCGCCAGCCGCATTGCCAGCAAGATGCTGGCAGCTGCTGTGGCCACTCTGGACCCCCGAGTCGCGACATCCTGCCTTCATTCCTCCCCCAGACCCTGAATAGGTGAGGGGCACACGTCAGAGCCTGGGGTCGGCGCCCAAGCGACCTCCTCAAATGCCGTTCCCGGGGCGGGGAGGAGGTTCCACGCCTTCCTCTGGGAGCACGTCCCGGGACCTCCAGAGGCCTTGCTCCCCTCTAGTGCCCCCAGTGCATCCTAGCCAGGTCCCCGTGGGAAGGAAAGCCCTATTTGCAAGCTCCTCGCGGTCTACCAGATAGGAAATATCAAAGTTCATTTGCACCACCACCTGCGGGGCGGGGGAGTGAACTTGTAGGTGCCCTTTCTAGAGAAACCAAAACCGGACTCCCCGTTTCTTAGAAACTCAAACATATAATCGTCACTAGCAATAAAAATGGCGATGACCATTTGTAACAATAACAATGACAACAGCAGCAGCCATGTATGGCTCCCTGCCACGTGCCAGGAACCGTACTCTGTGGAATTCACGGTGCCTGGACGCTCCCAACGACCCTCCGAGGTGGGATTTATTGCTCTTGCTCTAGGACTTGGGGTACAGGACTCGGGGTACAAGGATATGCCCTGTCCCGGGTCACACAGTGAGCCAGGGGCAAGGACGGGACTGGAGCTGCCCGATGTGAGCCGGGACACCCCCTTTTAACGGGGTGCCTGCAAGAGTATCCTCCCTTCTCCCCAGATGTGCAAGCACACCGTGTAAGCCCAACGAATACCAAGCATGATGGTTTTAAGCTGTCTTCCTGGCTGGCCCGCAAGGGCCTCCCTCCCTCCCTCCCCAAACACTGGTTTCCCTGGACAGCAGGGAGTGCTTGTTCAGAGAGAGCGCCCGGCAGGGTAGGCAAAGCCCTCCGGACCCTCTCTCAGCCCCAGGGACTGCCTTCCACTCAGGCCTCATCCACACCAGGGCAGAACAGGCCCTGGCCCGACACCCTTCTGAGGACGAGAGCAAGCAAGACTGGGTCACAGACGGCCCCATCAGGTGCAAACCACACAGAGCCCAAAGTCATCCTGCTGTAAACCTCCCGGCTGTTCCCACTGAGCAAAGCAAACTGCCGTCTGCGCCTGTTCAGGTGGCGCGTGGAACCTGGTCACGGCAGAGACCTCCTCGCCACACACTGCCTGTGCTGAGCAGCTGGCCCCCACCAGCACCCCGGAGACCCATCGCCCAGGATCTGGGGCCTCCAGCGGCCAAAGGCTGGGCGTGACACAGCCCCAAGTACAGGCGACAAAACACTACAGGGCTGGCCCCGGCTTAAAACAAAAATGGAAATACCAGGGCCATCCTCCCACTCGCCCACCACAGTCCACGAGTCCCTATGCCCCTGCTTAGCACATTCTTCCTATTAAATCCAGAAGTGACAAAAACCAGACGGGCGCCAGTTCGTTTTTGGAACCTTGACTTTGGTGTGCATGTCCTCAAAAATAAAACGTGCCTGGATGGGCTATCCCAACATGGTAGGAAGCCCCTGGTGGGGGCCCAAGCCTCCACTGAAACTGGGCTGGCTCTGAGAATCAAGGACAAAGGCAAGACAGGACAGCGTTGGTGCTGAGATAGTGCCTCTTCCCGGGGGGGGGGGGGGGGGGGGGGGGGGGGGAATGTTTACTATAGACACTCTCAAGCCCATCACATTCCATGCGCCAGGGGCACACGTTGGCGGGGGAGATGGGCCTTGGCAGCTTTGACAAATAGCAAGCCCCCACGAAGTGGCCCTGGGGGTGCCTCCTTGGATGCTCAGCCTTTCCCTGCTCCCATAGGCCCCCGGAGAGGGAGCAGCGGATACCCCTTCTTCGGGGGTCTGGTTTAATCCTGGGGTATTCCCTAGGAGCCTCAGCAGGAGGCCACACCTTCCTGCCCATCGTGAGACGCGTTACAGGTCCTCCGTGGACCTGGGGAAAACATCTCCTGCGTTCTGCAGGCGAGGATCCGATGGAACTCGAGCTCTTTCTAATTACTAACCCGGTCACCGCCGACGCCAAGCAGCAGCTCCATTTCTGCGCCCCCATCCCCGAGATCACTCCTGAAGGGCCCACCCGGGTTTCACGGCTCCTAACTGCCTCTCGTAAAGTCATAAATAAAAATCCAAAACGGAGGAGGTGGGGAGGTGGCTCGGGAGAGGAAGATGAGGGCCTAGCAGAAAAGACGGCCGCCGGGTCCATTCTACGGCCCTGAAGCAAACTTCCAGCCTCTGTGCCGGGGTTGGCCAGATCTTACTGAGGTGGTCTCCTCTTTCCTCTGGGCTCTAGGGAACCAGGCAGCCCGGGGAGAGGTTGTCGTGAGGCAGGCCTGGGCTACTCAGGCCTCCATCCACGTTCCCGGAAACACGGCATTCAGGAGCCAGCTTGCAACTCTGGGGTGTTATGGAAACAGGCCCCCACTGCCCATTATTTTGTGGTCAAAGGACCCGGCGAGGTTCTCCAAACCACATCAATAAGATGGGGAGAGCAGAGGGGAAATCACACCTGTGATACAATGGTGTTAAAAAGCTGGCTCAGTCCGCACCCCCCCCCCACCCCGCCATGGGTTTCACTTTAACGGGATAGGTATATGAGAGTGCAAGTATGCATTTGAAAATCCCAAATGGCCAGAACCAACGAACGAAAATGCAATGAGAACAGTGCTGGCCTGTGGAGACCGCCTTGGCTTCTGAAAGCCAACTTTGAAGAAATTAATTTCAGCGTTACCTTAAAACCCTGTAATTACGGCAAACGCGCATTCCTTCACCCATGTCTCGCTCCCCACAAACTCCCCAGGGCCGCCGGCTGGGCCTGTGTGGGAGCCACCTATAAAGGGGGATTTATTACGAAAAGTTATGAGTTGTTTTTCGTTTTATGCCACCATAAACAAGAGCCTCCACACAAGGGCCTTTCACTTGCTGGGCCCAGCGGCTGCCAACGCTTGACTGAGGGCCCCCTAAATCGGCTCTCCATAAATGCTTGACCAGCAGAAAGAAGGAATAAATAAAGGAATAAATAAATAAATAAATAAGCAACAATTTCCCTGATGTAGGAGGGAATGAAAGATGTCAATTTTTCCAAAAAAAGAAAAAAGAAAAAAAAGCGATCCCAGCGTCCAAATAACCCTTCCAATCGCATCAAACCTAAAAACAGATGCTTTCTCTTTTCCTTCTATTCTGTTTAAGACGCCTGCCAGCACTATTTACTTTATGCGTTCAACAAAATTCTCTCTGGCAAACGGTCCGCACACCTGAGATCAGGAGCTGTATTTCACGAATTCCAAGTTCCTGTATTTTAATGACGGCCCCGTGGAGTTCTTGCCAAGCTGGCCAGGCTTCAGGTTCAAGAGCAACCTCCTCCGTCTGTGGAAGGCCTGCCCTACAGGCTCTTCTTAGAAATCCCTTCATTAATATTTAAATACTCACTAAGTAGCGAAAGTGAGAAATGCACTTACCATCCTCAGGAGTCGCCCGGAACCCGATGGTGACCCCGGGACTCGCAGGTCGACTGCCCTTGCCGGAGGAACGCGCCCGGACGCAGCCAGCGCTGCGCTGTGGTGCCCACACCGCACAGGCCCCGGGCGAGCGACGGGTATGCGTCCTGGGTCCCAAACGCTTCCCTCCTTCACGCGTGCGAACTGCAGAGAGCAGCGCGGTGCCATCTCCCGCAACTCTTCGCAGGGCGGGACGGCTCCGGGACGGAGACGGCCGGGCGAAGCGCACGGCCAGGCCCCACTCTCCCGGTCCCGCACCGCGCCGCTCCTCCTCTGCGACTCCGGCTTGCCCGTACGGAACCACCGGACCTCTCGGGAGGAGCGGCCGGCAGAACCCGGTCTCCGCATCCGAGACTAGCGCCTCGAGGGACCTTTGTCCGGGACGAAAACGAAAGCGCGCCGCGCCGGGGGCGCCCACGCCCTGCCGCGGAGGTCCGGGCCGGCGCGCCCCGCGACTTTCTCCAAGTTCACGTGCTTCCCCGGCGGGCGGGCGGCGCGGGCCCGAACTTCTGCCGGCCGCTCCTCCCGAGAGGTCCGGGGCGGG
>NW_024418415.1:0-1854 GCF_014898765.1 Herpailurus yagouaroundi | reverse complement strand
TCTGTCTCTCTCTGTCCCAAAAATAAATAAACGTTGAAAAAAAAAATTAAAAAAAATATATATTTAAAACAACAACAACAGGGGCGCCTGGGTGGCGCAATCGGTTAAGCGTCCGACTTCAGCCAGGTCACGATCTCGCGGTCCGGGAGTTCGAGCCCCGCGTCGGGCTCTGGGCTGATGGCTCAGAGCCTGGAGCCTGTTTCCAATTCTGTGTCTCCCTCTCTCTCTGCCCCTCCCCCGTTCATGCTCTGTCTCTCTCTGTCCCAAAAATAAATAAATGTTGAAAAAAAAAATTAAAAATAAATAAATAAATAAAAATAAAACAACAACAACAAAGAGGGGCACCTGGGTGGCTCAGTCGGTTGATTCTCTGACTTCAGCTTAGGTCACAATCCCCTGGTTCATGGGTTCGAGCCCTGTGTCGGGCTCTGGGCTGACAGCTTAGAGCCTGGAGCCTGCTTCAGATTCTGTGTCCCCTCTTTCTCTGCCCCTTCCCCTGCTTGTGCTCTGTCTCCCCAAAAAATGAATAAACGTTAAAAATTAAAAAAAAAAAAAAACAGTGTTCTAAGGGGCGCCTGGGTGACTCAGTCACTTAATCATCCAACTCTTGATCTCAGTTCAAGTCATGATCTCATGGTCATGAGTTCAAGCCCCGAATCAGTCTCTGTGCTGACAGCATGGAGCCTGCTTGGGGTTCTCGCTCTGCCCCTTCCCTGCCCACATTTGCTCTCTCTCTCTCAAAATAAATAAATAAACTGTAAAAAAATAAACAAAAACACAGTGTTCTGCACAACTATTTTAACAAGTATATTTTTTTCATAACAAGCATCCATGGTCTAGAAATTACAAGTGTCTTTGAAATGATTAAAACTTTACAATTAAATGAAAACTTTTGCCTTTTTGTAGTAGAGAAGTGTAGATAGTAACTAAATTTCACAATAAGAAGATAGAGACTAAGGCTAGATTTAACTTTATTGTCTTGGAATTTATAAGCATCAGCAAACCTTCCTTTCTTTCTTTCAGAAAAAAGGGTTTGGGACAGGATCTGGTGTTTTACGTGAGCAAAAACGCTTTGGCCAATAGCTCGTTGTATTCTCAAGTATCCTGCTTTATTAGAAAAACCCTGTGCCTTTAGTTGCGATGTTAATTTTTGGTTTCACTCTTAACTCTACATGCATCCTATATATTCATTCTACAACTGTGTGATAGAAGTTCCAAGGAAAGAGTGATCATTTTTTACTGTAGGAATTTTAGAGGCTTTGTAACGGAATGAGAACTTGAGCAATATCTTAAAATATATATAGAAAAAAAAGGGGAGAGTGGAAAATCACAAACATTTAAGAGAGAGAATAACATGAAGAAACCTGTCAGGAGCAGAGCCCTTCCAGAAATAAAGTTTAAAAAGGAGAACGGGGGGGGGGGGGGGTGCCGGTCTGGCTCAGTCGGTAGAGCGTGTGACTCTTTTGTTTCAGGGTTGTGAGTTTGAGCCCCACGTGGGGTGTAGAGACTCCCCAAAAATAAGAAGAATACTAAAATCTTTAAGATAAAAAAAATAAATAAAAAGAAAAGTGGCAGATAGAAAAACTCTTAGGGCTCCTGGGTGGCTCAGTTGGTTGAGCGTCCAACATCAGCTCATGTCATGATCTCACAGTTCATGGGTCTGAGCCTTGCCTCTGTGATGACAGCTCAGAGCCTGGAGCCTGCTTCAGATTTTGCATCTCCTTCTCTTTCTCTCTCTGCCCTTCCCCCACTCACACTCTGTCTCTGTCTCCCTCTCTCTCTCTCAAAAATAAACATTAAAAAAAAATTTTTTTGAAACAAGGAAAAACTCTTGAAAGTCAGGTAAAGGAATCA
>NW_024418414.1:0-6238 GCF_014898765.1 Herpailurus yagouaroundi | reverse complement strand
ATGATTGCCAGCATATATGTGGCGGGGGTTGAGATGAAGTAGATTTGCAGGGTCCTCGAGGTTGGGATCATGTGAAGCTAAGGTTCTCTTTTGCCCCCACCAAAATGTCATCCTGTCAGACAGCTGAGCTCCTAGAGGGAGGTCACTCTGCCCGTTTCATGGACTTGTCAATGGG
Organism: Herpailurus yagouaroundi; assembly: GCF_014898765.1. Lineage (NCBI taxonomy): Eukaryota > Metazoa > Chordata > Mammalia > Carnivora > Felidae > Herpailurus > Herpailurus yagouaroundi. The sequence goes on along the minus strand of NW_024418414.1, from coordinate 6,063 downwards.
CTGCAGGCAGTAAGGGAATTTAAGTTTTCATTTGCCTTAGTTTCCCACATGACCACGGCAAGCATTTAAACCCCTTTCCTTTGTTGTTGGGGAGCCAGGAGTGTCCAAGGACTAACACACAGATTCCACCTGGGAGGGACGGTGCCAGCCTGGATTTTGCCCTGAGCCTGCCTTATGCTCCCTCATCATATCCCCCTGCCCCCTGAGCAGTTTTGACCCTGGAATCTTTAGGGTCGCTGCAGGCGGAAGGTCTCATCTTCTGTAGCTTCTTCCTGCTGAGCAAGGGCGTAGAGTTGTCCCTACCTATCTCTGTCAATATGGGTCAGTCAGGGAGCATAGAGGGGAGTTATAAAAGGCAGAGGCAGCTGAATCCACCGTGGGCAATGTGTATGAACCTCCTTGAGTAAAAAGGATCGTGTGTTGGCTTGAAGTGATTGCAGTGATGGAGTCTTGGTGCCAGGCAGAGAGACATGGGAGAAAAAGCAGAACAGAATGAGAACCACTAGAAAGATCAGCCCAAATGGAAGTCCTTTGGTAGCTGACACACCTCCTCCAGTCCAGGAGTTTAACCAATCATTACAGGAAAGGGATTGTTTAAAGCGCCAAGTTGGAGTACTCATGTCAGTGAGAAATCCAGAAATGTTTCTGTGGTCATCTGGAATGTACACACAGCATTTTGTTTTGATGAGAGTATAAGTTACACCTTGTGCAGCAGTTAGCACATATGCCGTTCTATTTTGTAGAACTGTTTTCTGCAATCGAGTTATGTTCGTATTTAACACTATAATGGTATGTTGAGAGTCATTTAAGTCCTCAACTGTGTAACCAGTGTTGTATGTACAGCCGTCCTGTAGACTCTGTTTGGTTCAGTAAGCAATCAGCTAATTAATCAGAGGTACTCTTCTGGAACCGAGAAAAACAGGGGTGACTGGTTAGAGCAAATCACAAACTTAGTGTTTCCCGGTGCTGCCAGTGAGATGTTAGATGTCGGGCGGGAAGCATCCTCAGAGCAGAGTGGGAAGAGGCAGCAGGAATGAGGTTGGTCTTTCTGGTTTGTACCTCAAATGTCTGTGGTGGTCCTTTTGAATGGCCCATTGTAAGAAGGACTTGTTAGTAGAACTTGGAGAAAGAGAATGAAAAAGAAAGTTGCCATCATCACAAGAGGTGTGAACAAGTGTTCCACAGGTTCACAGGAAGAAGAAGGCACATTCGTGTGCTCATGGATTTCCTGCGAAAGGGGGTACAGGTTTCATTTAGATACGGGAGCCCGTGAAAAATGCCCCTGTAACTTGACTGCAGCCCTTTTATTTTGGAGTCAAATCCCCTGTTGTATTCGACTTTCCATCCTTTGAATAAACCAGGTCTTTTGGGTTTCTATGGGGTAGGTTTCTAGTAACTGTCAGATCAGGTTTAGGAGGGACATGTTTGCATGCTTAGAGATTTATGAATTAACCCAGCCTCAAGTGAAGGATGAATAAACCACTAGCCTCTCTGTCTATTGATAGGTGAATCCATCCCATCTTCCAGTCGTTTAAATCATATACCCATGGGGTTATTATTCCCGCAGAATAACAAGCGAGACAAAGTTTACCTCGAGTTGTCTAGCTTAGGCAAACAACAAACTTTTAAAGACAATCATAACTGGGATTTACCATCCCTAACGATGCGTTCTTGAAACATAGTTTGTCTTGTAAAAACCCTCATTTCCAGAGATGGCCAAATCGAGACTAATTCACTCGTAGGACAAGTCCAGCTTTAACAACCTTGGCCCAATTGTTTCCATAAGTTCAGCAAGAATAGCGATGGATCATAAGGATCTTTTCAAGTCTGCTCTGCCGGAACCTTTTATCAGGAATCTCCAGACTGAACTTTTTGTAGCCTCTCCGGGCCAGAAGCCAAGCCAGTTACTTCTATCAGACAGGCCTGCAATATCTGTGGAATTGGGCGAATTCCTCTTCACGAGGTCCCCGAGATATCCTGAGGTTCCTGCACCTGCCAGGAAGTGACATTCTTGACTCACCTGGGGAGGCTACTGGGAACTCTGGAAGCAAGGTATCGGGTCAACATTTCAAGGGGCTGTATGGCTCCATGTTTCCCAAAGTCAACCTTGGTCCCTTGGAGCTACACGCTCACACCTCTGAGTCTGTGCATGGCTCTCAAATAGGACGTCCCAGTCAAAGCCTTGGTAAAAATAACCAGTATTTCCAATGGGGTCCTGTTCCAAGGACTTACGCAAATGAGTACGACTGTCACGAGAGAAAGGATACTCACTGGGAGGGTGTGAATGTCAGAGGGTTTAGGTAGAGAGAAAAGATAAACGCTTCCGCTCACAAAGGAATGCTTGATGGCATTTCCGTAGATCATAGCTATCTTGAGAGGAAGTTTCCTTCACCAGAAAGAGCAAACATCGGAGAACCAGCAGAGTCTCTGACAAGAGTCCCAAAACTCTGATCTTCCTCAGTTCGTTCAGTTTGATTGCGGCTTTTTAATTCTCAATTCGGGACATTCTTACCCGTTTTCATGTTCATCTTAAAGACATCAAATACCCGTGTTTGTCCACAGAGCCCTTTTTCCGAATCGAGAGGCCCTTAAGGATGCAGCTGACGAGGAAACTCAGTTATTTCTGCGACACATAACACTTCAGTAATCAGACTACCAAGTGACGACCTTATGCCAAAACACTGAAAACTTTAGGAATCGACTGTAGAGTGGGGGTAGTTGCAACATTTACCCGCGCAGTACAGCCCAAGGTTTACCATCATTTGATAGAGCTTTTCTGAGTAACTTACCATACCAAATGAAAAGGCCTACCTGGTCAGAAAGACTTCATTTACAATTGAAATCTTGGGAAAGTCTGCTAAAACCTTAGAAGGTTATGAAGCCTGTCCCAAATAGGATTGCAGGTCATTACAAACCTTACAACTTTATTTATTCAACCAAGGTTGAAGGTGGCAATGAGAGATCCTACAGGCAAACGTGTAGCATCATAGAGCTGTTAGCAAAGCCTAGCTCCTTTACCAAGGACACGTTTTCTCTTGAGGTCATCAAAGACCTGATCTTTAGAAAGCTTTAGAAAGCTTTGGTTCTCCTGGCAGACAACCGAGAAAAAGAACCCTTGTTTCCAAAGCAGACAAACCTTATGTTTAGGAATCAATGCTTGAGCACTGGGTCCTATTTGGAAAAAAAAAAAAACCTAGATGTCCAACGAACTTCATCTCCTTTGTCATGCAGACTTGAAAGAAAACTTTAAAGTTTCAGGTTACTGGGGCACCTGGGTGGCTCAGTGGGTTGAGCGTCGGACTTCGGCTCAGGGCATGACCTCCCGGTCTGTGAGTTCGAGCCTCACGTCAGGCTCTGTGCTGACAGCTCTGAGCCCGGAGCCTGCTTCGGACTCTGTGTCTCCCTCTCTCTCTAGCCCTCCCCCGTTTGCTCTCTTTCAAAAATGCATAAATGTTAAAAAAAAAAAAACAGCAACGATGAAACCTTAAAGTTTCTTGTTACCAAAGACTTTGAAAGCTATCCTAACCTGTGACAACTTTGAACCAGGCACAACTAACCATTATTTTAAGTCATCTTTGTGCTAACAAATTGCAACCGAGATAAAATGAGCTTCTCTGACCTTTGGTAAACTTTGGTAGAAAAAACGTTTTCTATTTAATGCTGATAAGTCTAAAGACAGGTCTGCCAAACTTAGGTGAGTTTCAACACTGGATTGTTTCACCTGCGTCCACTTAAAAAAAGAAAATCCGTTTGTTCTCCCGGGATGCCAGTGGCGGGGGGGGGGGGGGGCGGCTGGGGCGGGGGGGGGGGGTCCCAGGGGTGCTCTGGGCTCCTTGACCTGGAGGGTAGGAGAAGGAGCTGGCGGTGCCCAAGGCACTGAGGATGGGATAGGAACCAGGTACTCAGGCCACACCCAAGGTGGTGCAGAAACAGGAGGAGGGGGAGGGGAAGGCAGAAGAGGTGAGGTGCCAGCAGAAGGCAGACAAGGACAATTTCCTGGTTCCAACCTCATCAGCTCTGTCAGAGGCACAGATGCCATGTTTTCTGTTCCCCCAAAGTGGAAATGGGCGATCTGGGTCAGGCCAGAGAAGAGGGGAAAACAAATGGAGTTTTAGCAGCTGCTCGGGAATATTCCTTCAAGTCCCCGTCCCAAGGAAGACTAAGCACACGTGGCTCTAATCATAGCTGTGAAGCCAGGAAATAAATGAGGGAGAAGCCCTCACATCTAGTAGGAGGAGGAACAGAGAGAAAGAGTCCGCGTCCCCTTTGTCAGGGATGGCCTGTGTTTCCTCCCCTAACCTGGGTTCTCTTAGGAGGAAGGAGGCCTGTTGAGACAATTATCATCCGGTATATCAGGAGGGAGTTTCCTGACCTGGTTCCTGAGCACGTTCCCCAAGGGGCCCCAGGGTCCGGGTAGCCATGAAGGCCTGGAGGTGGGTACCTCTGTCCGTTTACTAAGGCCACACAGTGTTACAGGATCAGTCCTTTCTGCATTTTGCAAGCCCAGTTGTTGCCAGTGGGTTACAAAGGCATCCCAAGGGAGAATCTTTGGAGACTGAGGAGAAACCCCCATGCTCCTCCCAGAGAGAAAAGTCAAAAGGAAAGAGAGAGAGGCTCCGTTGCCGCTGACCATGCCCCCGACTCCTGGGTGGCACCCCATGCACACGGCATGTCAGAGCTTCCTGGTGTCAACGCTCCCCGAGGCGTCCCTCGAATAAAATCTCCATGACCGCCAACTGGCCGACTGAGGGCTCCTGAAGGAGGGATGCTAGCGTCCCCCCACTTCCCCGTTGCATTCTAGACTGCAGACGGGTGCCTGGCGAATGGACCGAAATACCTTACCCCGAAGGCCGTGCCTGAAAAGGGCCCTGATGGTCATGTCCTGATTCCCTGGTCTTTGAAGAGCATGCCACAGAGGCCAGGCTCCAGGTTCTTGAAGAACCTGCCGTTTGTAACCCACGGAAAACACTAGAAAAGTTTCACAAGGGGGAATCAATTGCCCAGTTTTGTAATTTCAGTAGTAGTTAGTAGAGGACATTGACAGAAAGCAGCACAGGTGGAAATCCATCATGGTCCAAGTGACAGTCCCACCCATAGAGTCTTCACATACAACCCCCCTAGGGAACGGTCCCCAGTTGGGTTTTAATTCACTCAGGTACTGGTTCCCGCCGTGTCCCAGTGGAGCTGTTGCGGCCAGAGGTGGCTAGTCCAGAGTTGTGGAGGGGATCGCCTTAGACCCCTGAGGAGGAAACCTCACTTGGGAGTCTTAGGCTTCGTGGCTTAGGTGGCTGTCCCGTGCCCTACGTAGACAACGTTTTCTAAGGACAGGAGTGAAGACGGGACATCAAGTTTCTGGATCTCATTACCATCCCGGCCAGGGTACCAACTTGCAGCCAAAGGGCAGGCGCTCTCCTCCCCACAGAGTGGCCGGGGCTAGAGGGTGGCAGCCTGCTCAATCGACAGGAGAGTGTTCCAGTAAGACCACACTCCCTGAAAAGCCCCTGAAATGAGAGTAAAGGAGGAAAAGAGAAAAGTAGAAGCTTGCAGGGTGATTGCCAGCTTCTATCTTGGGGGACTTGAGAGAAAGGAAGCAGACTTCCTCGAAGGAAGGATCCTCGAGGATCCTCGAGGTTGGGATCATGTGAAGCTAAGGTTCTCTTTTGTCCCCCACCAAAATGTCATCCTCGGGGCAGCTGAGCTCCCACAGGGAGGCCACTCTGCCTGTTTCAAGGACTTGTCAACGGGCTGTAGGCAGTAAGGGGATTTATTTTCCACTGGCCTTACTTTCCACACATCACCATGGCAAGCACTTAAACCCCTTTCCTTTCTTCTTGGGTAGCCAGGACTGTCTGGGATTATCAAACATATTCCAACCAGGGGGGCGGGAGGGGTGCAGTACCGGCCTGTATTTTGCCCTCAGCCTACCTTATGCTCCCTCATCACAGGGCACACCATCATGGTAAGGCCCTCCCGTTTTGCCGACCCCCACAGCCACAGTCCTTCCCCAAACCAGGAGGTACAACAGGTCAGTGGCAGGACAAAAGACTGCCGGCGAGCCTGCTA
>NW_024418413.1:386-1112 GCF_014898765.1 Herpailurus yagouaroundi | reverse complement strand
GGCCATGGTGTGGCAAGACTGGTATCCTCACAGGCACACAGTGAGTGAGTGTCCTCTATCGAAGGTTCCACACCGTCTTTGAATCATTGCAAATGAATAATCATCATCCTTCCTATTTTAACGGGGCTGGAGAACACAACGTCCCCTTTGGTTTACAACCCGGGAAGATTCTTCAGGATGGTAGTCATGCCCGCTTGCGCAGATTAGAAGCCACAAAGATCAATTTTCTTAGCCATTTCTGTGACCTGCCTGTGCAAGAGGAGTGGTTTGGTGAGACTTTGCCTGCAGGGATCAGTGGAGTCGGTAGCCTGTGCCTGACGTAAGACACGAGTGCGGGGCCACGGGCGCCACAGCCAGGAGCTCCCGGGCGGTTCTCGGCTCCTTGATGAAAGGCTGCTTTGGACTAAAGGTTACGCACTGCTCTGCTCACCCCTCGTCTGTGACCCTGGGGTAGGAAGACTAATGCACCAGATCAAACTAGGAGCAGAGGGAAAATCTTCAAGCTAAGCCTGTGTGAGGGGTTTCTTAAAGGCAGAATTTATAGTTTATAAAAAACTCACTGGCAGTCTCTAGCGGGACTAGATGTTCATTGTTTAAGACCCATCGGTTATATTTGCCATGCATCCAATGACTCTGTTTTACTGCCTAGGCATTTTCTTTGGCACCATCTTCTTTCTTTTACCCATCATCGTGGCCGGTTGGCTAATTGTGAAGCACAAACAAGGG
>NW_024418413.1:0-376 GCF_014898765.1 Herpailurus yagouaroundi | reverse complement strand
CTCTTTGTCTCAGGGATGCCCTCATTGTAATTTCCACCAAAGGGTAAAGACTAACTGAGCAATGAGGAAGTACTGGGAGGCGGTGGAGTGAGTTAACTCTTTGCGCTTCGATCCTTAAGTCCCTAATACCAACACATATTTGACCTCTAAGGGTGCTGGTATTGTACCATTTACCATTTCGTTTATGTAAAATGAAGTGCTTAAACAACTGCCAAAGAGGCAGAGTAGCATCCCAGGTAAGATGATGGGCTTTGCAATCATTAGGAGCCGTGTCACACCCACTTACTAGCTATGAAACCCTCAGCAAGGCACTCATCTTCTCTAAACTTTATTTTCCTTGTCTGTAATGTGGGGACAATAATAGTTCCTACCTCAC
>NW_024418412.1:0-3264 GCF_014898765.1 Herpailurus yagouaroundi | reverse complement strand
GGAGCCCGGCTGGCCGGCCGCGGGCCCCGGGGCGCGACTGCGGCGCGATGCGGGCGGCCGCGGCGGCGTCTACGAGCACCTCGGCGGGGCGCCCCGGCGCCGCAAGCTCTACTGCGCCACCAAGTACCACCTCCAGCTGCACCCGAGCGGCCGCGTCAACGGGAGCCTGGAAAACAGCGCCTACAGTGAGTGTCGAGGCGGCGGCGGGGACCCCGGGGGGGCGGGGAGCGGGGTCCGGAAGGGCCTGGCGCGCCCAGGGTGCCCGCCGGGGTCCCCCGCCGCCTCCTGGCGTCGGGGAGAAGAGCGCGAGGGGAGCTGGGGGGAGGGGGTCACGTCCGAGGGCACGCGCGGTAGACACCCCCGGGGCGCCCCGCCCGGCTGGGTCCCGGGGCCCCCGCAAGTTTGAGCCCCGTGAGTTGGTGGGAGAAAAGGCGCCGGACGAGGCGGGTAGGGTCTCCTAGTATTTTGACGACCTCTCCTCCTCGGGCCGACCCCGGGGCGCCCCGCCGGCCCCTCCGCCCTCCTGGAGCGCGGCCGCCGCGGGGAGAGTCATTTCCCCGGGGCCCGAACCGCCGCCCTCGGCCGCAGAGCGACAGGCAGGGCGGGCGCCGCCTCGGTGTGCGGCCGCGGGATACGAGCTAGGCGCGCAGAGGGACGTCCGCCCGGGTCCGGGGGCACAGGTGTGCTCCCGCCTGGCCCCACGGCCCGGATCGGGCTCCAGCGGGAGCCCCGCGGGCGCCGGGGTTTGGCTCCTCTGGCCGTGGGGACCCGGGCTCGGGCTGAGCCTCCGGGAGAGGAGCGCGGGGGCCGGGGGCCGAAGCAGCTCCGCTTGGCCGGGAGCGGGAGACCCGAGCTCGGGGCGAGGCAGGGACGCAGCGGGCAGCGTGGGAGCGTGGCGGGGGGCCCGGTGTCCTGTGCCGCAGCCCGCGGGCGCTCGCCCCCGCGCCGAGCGTAGGAAGCCGTGCGGCGGCGGGAAACCGCTGCTTCCGCGAGGAAAGCCGCAGCCCCGGGAAGGCGCCTTCGGAGGACGCCTCTGGAGCCGCGCGTGGGGGGCGAGCTGTCGCCAGGGCGTCCCGGGGGCCGCAGGGATGGGGCTCCCGGAGCGCCCGCGCTCCCTTCCCAGCAACGCCCCGGTTCTCTCCAAATCCAGGCTCCCACAGAGCATCAGAATCTTTGGAGCATCCAAGGCAGGCAGCTTGGGGGCAGAGGAGCGCGCGGTGCGCAGCCACCCCTGTCCCGCATCGGGACGCAATTCGCCCCCGCTGCGTCCCAGGGACGCCAGAGGCCCGCGGCCTGCATCGCCCCGCGTCTTGGCCCTGGGATTGCTGCCGTGCTGGGGGCCCTGGAGAGGGCATCGCTTTGGCTCCAGAGCCCCTTGGAGCCCTTGGGGGGCCGGGGGGACAACGGCCCCACTGGGGCCTTTGTTGCAGGACCTCTGATGAAAAGGCACTCCTGCGTTCAGAAGGAAGCTTAGGGGAGACTTAAAGTCCTTCCGCGCAGTGGGGATGGGAGAGCCCAGGTCAGTTTCCCTTTGTGCCATCCGGCGTCTAAGCCCGCTTCCTGCTACTGTCCTCTGTGGCGCTTGGACCCTGCCCTGCACAGTTACCTGCTGCCCAGGCCCGCTGCCAGCGAGTTCCGGTGGCTCCCTCAGTGCCCTGCGCGCAGCAGCCCCGGCTTCACCCCTGCCCCAGACTCCTCAGATGCTGTGGGGTGTAGACAACGCGGTTGGAGAGCTCCCGCACCGCTCTCCGCAGCCGGGGTTGGAGCTCCGGCTCGCCCACGTGGGGGTGGTCTCGGGAAAGTCTCCTAACCCCGCTGTCTCGGCTGGCCTGTCTGTCGGATGGCGCAGCCGGCTCGTTTTCTTCCTCCCCTCCCGTGTCGGAATTCTTCTCGTCGGAGAAGCCTTTCCCGATGCTCCCGGGGCTCTGCCTCCCATCCAGTAGTCTCCTTTTCCTCAACCTCCCGAGTCACCCCCCCCCGCCCCGCCCCGCTTAAGTGTGTGTTGCCCTCACCTCCCCGAGCCTGGGCGAGGCTTGGGCGGGTCCAGGGGGTCCTCGGCCCTCGGTGTGCGGGGCTCTGTGGGGGGCCGCGGGGAGTGACGCGCCTTCACACTGTTCCCAGGTATCCTGGAGATCACGGCGGTGGAGGTGGGCATCGTGGCCATCAAGGGGCTCTTCTCTGGACGGTACCTGGCCATGAACAAGAGAGGACGGCTGTACGCTTCGGTGAGTCCGATCTCGCACGTGGGCAGGCGTGGATGGGGCGGCCGTCTCCCTTGGCCACTCGTTAGGGGACAGAGGGGACGTGGGCAGTGTAACGCTTTGTCCGGGGACCTGCAGAACCCGAGCTGGAACCAGAGCCTCAAGCCCCGGGGTCTCGACGCCCAGGGCGGCCTCGGCCCCTGTGATTGCCTTGGGGCACGGCCCCCCGGGGAGGACCCCACGGGGTCACACTTGTCTTACGTTCTCCAGTGTCGCTGGTTAGAAGCTGCCCCTCCACACATTTTTGTTCACCATCGCTGCCCTTCCCCCCACGGTAGCTGAGAGCGAGGCAGAGATTGTCCCCCGAATCTCCACTGAGATAAATAGACCCGGTGAGCCGTGGGGCGCCACGCGACTGCCTGCCGGGCAGAGCTTTTCTGCGGGCTCAACCAGGGGTCTCCTGGGGGGATGAGAGAGGGAAGCAGGGCACGGCACAGCCAGCCCTCCCCCGGGGATGGAAGGCGAGAGCTGAGAGCTGTTCGTTCTCAGGCCGGAACACAGAGGAAGGACCACAGGGCCCGCCTCCCAGGCACCCAGATTCGGAATCCGGTCTACACAGCCTGGGGCCTCCGCAACAGAAAAGGGTCCCGTGACTCTGTGGGCATTGGCGGTGTCCTTCCCCCAAGGGCAGGGGTGGGGACGCATGGAGTAAAATGCATGTAAGCAGGAAATTTGCCGTCTCCAACTAGTCATTACGCGCAGTTCGGCTGATACCTCCTTGGGCAATGAGACGCTTTCCGTCCACGGTAACCTAGACGACGCAGCCCGAGGACCATTTCCCCGCAGCTCCCTCTCTCCGTGCAGCAGTCTCTTTGCAGGGGACCCACACCAGCCTCTCCCTGCCCGGAGAGGTTGGGGAGCTGGGCAAAGTGTGATCGGCAAAACCCTCTTTAAGCTGCCGTCTCGTCCCAGACCTTGCGCCGGTTTGCCGAAGGAGATGGAAAAGCTGGAACGCGCCCAGCTGTTTTGTCTGCCTCAGGGGCCACTTAAGAGAAGCCGTGTC
>NW_024418411.1:7504-16226 GCF_014898765.1 Herpailurus yagouaroundi | reverse complement strand
ATGCTGTGAATGGGGAACGCTTTTGCACTGTTGCTGGGAATGCAAACCAATGCAGCGACTCTGGAAAACACTAAGGAGGTCCCTTAAGAAATTAAAAATAGAATTACCCTATTATGCATCAATTGCATTAGCACGTATTTATCCAAAGGATACAAAAATGCAGATTTGAAGCGGCACATGCACCAATGTTTATACCAGTGATATCAACAGTATTCAGATTATGGAAAGATCCAAATTGTCCATTTACTGATGATAAAGAAGATGTGGCATGTATATACAATGGAATATTTCTCTGTGATCAAAAAAAATGAAAACTTGCCATTTGCAACAACGTGGATTTTAGTAGAGTGTATTAAGTGATAGGTCAGTCAGAGAAAGACAAATATCGTATGGTTTCACTCATAATGTGGAATTTAAGAAACAAATAGATGGGCATAGTGGAAGGAAAGGAAAAATAGGAGAAAAACAGAGAGAGAGGCAAACCATAAGAGAGTCTTAAATATTGAGAACAAACAGCGCTGCTGGAGGGGAGGTTAGTAGGGGAATGGGCTAAATGGGTGATGGGCATTAAGGGGCACACTTGTTGGGATGAACGCTGGGATTATGTGTAATTGATGAGTCACAGGGTTCTACTCCCAAAGCCAATACTACACTGTATCTTAACTGACTTGAATTTAAATAAATTAATTAAAAAACAATGTTATATTAGTTTTAGGTGTACTATATAATATTTCGACAATTCTATATATTACACAATGCTGAGAACATTAAATGTGGTTATCATCTGTCATTATACAACAGTATTACACTATTGACTATATTCCCTATGGTGCACTTTTCATCTCTCTGACCTATTTATTTTATAAGTGGAAGTTTCTACCTCTTAATCTCTATTGTGTTTTAGCTTGAATTTACCTAATGGCTAATGACATGGAGAATATTTACATGTGCTTATCTACCACTCATATGTCTTATTTGGAAACATGTCTACTCAAATCCTTTACCAATTTTTAATTTGGGTTATTTATTTTCTTATTGTTGAGTTGTAAGAGTTGTTTATATATTATGAATACAAGTCTCTTGTGAGATATATGATTTGCAAATGTTCTTTTCCATTATGTGGGAGAGATGTTGCTGATGGCATTTGCAGCACACAGTTTTAAATTTTGATGTACTTCACTTTCTATCACTTTTGTTTTGGTATCACATTTTAAAACCTATGGTCTAACCCAAAGTCATAAAAATTTACTCCAATGTTTTCTTCCAAGAGTTTATAGTTTTTCAATTCTATTCTATTAATCTGTGTCTATTCTTGTGCTAGTATACCACTCTTTTGATTACCACAGCTTTGTAATTAAGTTTTGATGTTGGGAAATATGAGTCTTTCAAATTTGTTCTTTTTAGAGATTAATTTGGACATTTGGTCCCTTGAATTACCATAAAATTTTGGGACCACCTTGTCAATTTTTTTGCAAAATTATCACTTTCAATTTTTTAAAATTATTCTTGGGGCACCTGGGTGTCTCAGTATGTTAAGCGTCCAACTTCAGATCAGGTCATGATCTCACAGTTTGTGGGTTTGAGCCCCACATCCGGCTCGGCAGTGACAGCGCAGAGCCTGAAGCCAGCTTCAGATTCTGTGTGTATCTCTCTCTCTGCCACTCCCCTGTTTGCATTCTGTCTCTCTCTCGAAAATAAACATTTTAAATTAAAAAAAATATATACTCTTATGTTATTTTTGAAACTATTATAAATGTAAACAATTTTTGGATTGTTCATTCCTAGGGTACAGAAATATAACTGACATTTGCATTGATTTTGTATCCTGAAACTTTGAAGAATTTATCATTTCTTATAGTTTTTAGTAATTTTCTACATACAAGATCATGTCACTGCAATAGAGAGGATTTAATTTGGCTTTCTAATATGGACACATTTTATTTGTTTTTCTTGCCTGGTACTGTCTAGAATCTCCAGTACAATGTGAAAGAAGAAAAAAAGAAGTGGTGAGAATGGATAACCTTGTTTGTTCTTACTAATAGGGGAAAGTATTCAATTTTTGACAATGAAATATGATGCTAACTGTGAGGATTTTCTTGTACATGGCCTTTATCTGGTAGAGGGAGTCCTTATTTATTCGTAGCTTTTTCAGTGCTTTTATCGTGAAACAGTGTGACATTTTGTTACATGCTTTTTTTCCCTGCTTCTATAAGATAATCATGTGATATTTGTCCATTTTTCTGTTAATATGGTGTATTATATTAATTGTTTTGGGGGGTATTAAACCCACTCTCCATTCCTGGGATAAATTTCATTTTTCCATGTCATAGAAACCTTTTTATATGTAGCTGGATTCAGTTTATTAGTACTCTGTTGAAGATTCTTGCATATATATTCATTAAGGATATTGTTCTGAACCTTTCTGTTTTGTGGTATCTTTTTTCTTGCTTTGGTATAAGAGTAATACTGGCCTCACAGATGAGTTAGAAAGTGTTCTATCCTCTTCTATTTCTTGGAAGATCTAATGAAAAGCTGGTAATAATTCTCCATTAAATGTTTGGTACAATTCACAAGATGTACCAGGAATTTTATTTGTGGGTGGTTTTTAAGTTATTATTTCAAAGTCTTTATTTGCTATAGGTCTATGCATAGTATGTATTTCTTCTTGAGTCCATTTTGGTAGTTTGTATCTTCTCAGAATTTATCCATTTTATCTAACTTATATAACATAGCGCATAACATTGTTCATAGTATCCATTATAATGATTTTAATATATATAAAGTTATTAATGATATCCTCACTTTCATTTCTTATTTTGGTAATTTGAGTCTTCTTTTTAAAAATGTATCATTATAGCTAGAGGTTTGTCAATATTGTTTATCTTTTCAAAGAACCAACTTTTGGTTTTGCTGATTTTATTTATGTTTTTCAATTCCTTCTTTCATTGCTTTTCTCTCTAATATTTATTATTTCCTTCTTTCTGCTTGCTTTAGGTTTAATGTGGCCTTCTTTTTCCTGTGTGTCAATGTCAATAGTTAGGTTATTGATTTGAGATCTTTATTCTTTGTAATACAATCATCTAGAGCTATAAATTTTCTAGTATGCATTGTGTTAACTTTATTCCATAAGTTTCATTATGTTTCATTTTCACTTTCCTCGAAGCATTTTCTAAGCTCCCTTGGGATCTCTACTTTCAGCCAATGATATTTAGAATTTGATGATTTGTAGCAGCTCAGTGCCAACACTGGCTGCCTAACTTGCATATGCCAAGTCCCAGCCCCTGCACTCTGGTGGAACTGCCCTTCCCAGTCACACTTGCCTCAGTCCCAGCACGGTGGACCCCTGCCACAGAAGACCAGCAGAAACCACTTTCCACACCATGTCTCCTTGCTGGAGAGTTCTCCAAAGCTTTAGTTCTGGTGGAGGTGGTGACAGGTCTCATTTCATAAACAGACCAGAGCACACCTCTTTAAAAATCACCACATTCAAACCAGGGACCAAACACTGCCAACAGCAGGCAAGGAGAGCCTCTGCAGATGACTGGCCTGAAGGATAGAGCTGCCACAACACAGTAGCAGAGTGCATACAGCACACATCAGAGACACTCCCTGAAGCACCAGGCCTTGGACACTACATGGCCTCTTCTTCATAAGGCCATTACTTTCAGGAGCAGGAGACATAAATTGTTCCTCTTTTTCTTTTTTTTACTTTTTAATTTTTTTTAATGTTTATTTACTTTTGAAAGAAAGACAGAGCCTGAGAGGGTGAGGGGAAGAGAGAGAGGGATACACAGAATCTGAAGCAGGCTCCAGGCTCTGAGCTGTCAACCAGAGCCTGATGTGGGGCTCAAACTCACAAGCTGCATCATGACCTGAGCTGAAGTTGGACGCTTAACTAAATGAACCACCCAGGTGCCCCATAACTGTCTTTTCTAACACAGAGAAGAAAGCAGAGACTTAGACAAAATGCAGGAAAGAGGAATTTATTCCAAGTGAAAGAACAAGATAACACCATGGCCAGAGATCCAGGTGAAACAGATATAAATAACATGCCTGATGGAGAATTAAAGCAACAATCATAAGGATACTCACTGGGCTTGAGAAAAGAATAGAAGACATCTGTGAGACCCTTACCACAGAGATAAGAGTTAAAAAAGAATTGATCAGAGATGAAGAGTGCAATAAACAAGATTGGAGACAGGCTTGATGCAATGAATAGCAGGCTGGAAGAAGCTTAGGAATGAATTTATGACCTAGAAGACAAAGTGATGGAAAACAATGAGCTCAATAAAAGAAAGAAGAATTATGCAGCATGAGAATAGACTTGGGAACTCAGTGACTCCATTAAACGTAATTAACATTCATATTATTGGAGTTCCAGGAGAAGAAGAGACAAAAGGGGGCATAAAATTTACTTTAAGAATAATGGCTGAAAACTTCCTTAATGTGGGGAAGGAAACAGACATCCAGAGCCAGGAGGCACAGACAACTCCCATCAAAATCAACAACAGCAGGCCAACACCAAGACACGCTGCAATTAAATTTGTAAAATATATTGGTAAAGAAAAACATCTTAAAGTCATCAAGACAAAATAAATCCTTAACTTACAAGGGAAAACCCATAAGGCTAGTTGGAGATTTATCAACAGAAACTTGGCAAGCAGGAAGGGAGTGTCATGATATATTCAAAGTACTTAATGGTAAAAATCCACAGTCAAGAATACTGTACCCAGCAAGGCTATCGTTGAGAATGGCAGGAGAGATAGAGTTTCCCAGACAAACAAAGACTAAAGGAGTTCGTCACCACTGAACCAGCCCTGCAAGAAATATTAAAAGGGACTCGTTGAGTGCAAAAAAGAGACCAAAAGTGACAAAAGACAAGAAAGGATCAGAGAAAATCTCCAGAAACAAACAAAACAAGTAATAAAATCACAATAAATACATACCTATCAATAATTACTTTGAATGTAAATGAAATAAATGCTCCAATCAAATGACATAGAGTGTCAGAATGGATTAAAAAAAAAAAAAACAAGGCCCACTAATATGGTGCCTATAAGAGGCTGACTTCAGACCTAAAGACAGCTGCAGATTGAAAGGGAGGGGATGGGGAAACCTCTATCATGCAAGTGGATGTCAAAGAAAGCCAGAATAGCAATATTTGTATTGAACAAACTAGACATTTAAACAAAGACTGTAACAAGAGACAAAGGAAGGCACTACATAATCATAAAGGGGCAATCCAACAAGAAGATGTAACAATTGTAAATATTCATGCACCGTAGTGGGAGCACCCAAATATGTAAAGTAATTAATAACAAACAAAATAACTCATTTATAATAATACAATAATAGTAGAGGACTTTCACAAGGAACTCATTGATAACAATACAATAATAGTACAGGACTTTCACACCCCACTTACAACAATGGACGGATCATCAAACAGAAAATCAACAAGGGAACAATGGCTTTGAATGACACACTGGACCAGATGGGCTTAACAGGTATATTCAGAACATTCCATCCTAAAACAGCAGAATATACATTCTTTTCAAGTACATATGGGACATTCTCCATTATAGATCACATATTTGGTTACAAAACAGGCCTCAACAAATACAAAAACCCTGAAGTCATACCATGTACCTTTTCTGACCACAACACTGAAACTTGAGTCAACCATAAGAAAAAATCTGGAAAGGTCACAAAAACATGAAGATTAAATAACATGACACTAAACAATGAGTTGGGACTCATACTAGAAGATGGCGGCGTAGGAGGACGCTGGGCTCACCGCGCGTCCTGCTGATCACTTAGATTCCACCTACACCTGCCTAAATAACCCAGAAAACCGCCAGAGGATTAGCAGAACGGAGTCGCCGGAGCCAAGCGCAGACGAGAGGCCCACGGAAGAGGGTAGGAAGGGCGGCGAGGCGGTGCGCGCTCGACGGACTGGCGGGAGGGAGCCGGGGCAGAGGGGCGGCTCGCCGGCCAAGCAGAGCCCCCGAGTCTGGCTTGCAAAAAGCGGAGGGGCCTGACGGACTGTGTTCCGACAGCAAGCGCAACTTAGCAGCTGGGAGGTCATAAGTTAAAAGCTCTGCTCAGAAAGCGGGAAGGCTGGAGGACAAAGGGAAGGAGAGCTGCTGAGCCCCCGGACTACAGAGCTCAGTTTGGAGGGGAACAAAGGCATCGCCAGCGCCATCTCCCCCGCCCATCCCCCAGCCAAAATCCCAAAGAGAACCAGTTCCTGCCAGGGAACTTGCTCGCTCCGCGCAAACACCCAACTCTGCGCTTCTGCGGAGCCAAACCTCCAGCAGCAGATCTGACTCCCTCCTGCTGCCACAGGGCCCCTCCCGAAGTGGATCACCTAAGGAGAAGCAAGCTAAGCCTGCCCCTCCTGCCCCTGTGCACCTTGCCTACCCACCCGAGCTAAGACGCCAGATCCCCAGCATCACAAGCCTGGCAGTGTGCAAGTAGCCCAGACAGGCCACCCCACCCCACAGTGAATCCCGCCCCTAGGAGAGGGGAAGAGAAGGCACACACCAGTCTGACTGTGGACACAGCGGTGGGCTGGGGGCAGACATAAGGTCTGACTGCGGCTCCACCCACCACCTCCAGTTATACACCACAGTACAGGGGAAGTGCCCTGCAGGTCCTCACCACGCCAGGGACTATCCAAAATGACCAAGCGGAAGAATTCCCCTCAGAAGAATCTCCAGGAAATAACAACAGCTAATGAGCTGATCAAAAAGGATTTAAATAATATAACAGAAAGTGAATTTAGAATAATAGTCATAAAATTAATCGCTGGGCTTGAAAAGAGTATAGCTGACAGCAGAGAATCTCTTGCTACAGAGATCAAGGGACTAAGGAACAGTCACGAGGAGCTGAAAAACGCTTTAAACGAAATGCATAACAAAATGGAAACCACCACGGCTCGGATTGAAGAGGCAGAGGAGAGAATAGGTGAACTAGAAGATAAAGTTATGGAAAAAGAGGAAGCTGAGAAAAAGAGAGATAAAAAAATCCAGGAGTATGAGGGGAAAATTAGAGAACTAAGTGATACACTAAAAAGAAATAATATACGCATAATTGGTATCCCAGAGGAGGAAGAGAGAGGGAAAGGTGCTGAAGGGGTACTTGAAGAAATAATAGCTGAGAACTTCCCTGAAGTGGGGAAGGAAAAAGGCATTGAAATCCAAGAGGCACAGAGAACTCCCTTCACACGTCACTTGAAACGATCTTCTGCACGACATATCATAGTGAAACTGGCAAAATACAAGGATAAAGAGAAAATTCTGAAAGCAGCAAGGGGTAAACGTGCCCTCACATATAAAGGGAGACCTATAAGACTCGTGACTGATCTCTCTTTTGAAACTTGGCAGGCCAGAAAGAATTGGCACGAGATTTTCAGTGTGCTAGAGAGAAAAAATATGCAGCCGAGAATCCTTTATCCAGCAAGCCTGTCATTTAGAATACAAGGAGAGATAAAGGTCTTCCCAAAGAAACAAAAACTGAAGGAATTTGTCACCACTAAACCAGCCCTCCAAGAGATCCTAAGGGGGACCCTGTGAGACAAAGTACCAGAGACATCACTACAAGCATAAAACATACAGACATCACAATGACTCTAAACCCATATCTTTCTATAATAACACTGAATGTAAATGGATTACATGTGCCAACCAAAAGACATAGGGTATCAGAATGGATAAAAAAACAAGACCCATCTATTTGCTGTCTACAAGAGACTCATTTTAGACCTGAGGACACCTTTAGATTGAGAGTGAGGGGATGGAGAACTATTTATCATGCTACTGGAAGCCAAAAGAAAGCTGGAGTAGCCATACTTATATCAGACAAACTAGACTTTAAATTAAAGGCTGTAACAAGAGATGAAGGAGGACATTATTTAATAGTGAAAGGGTCTATCCATCAGGAAGAGCTAACAATTATAAATGTCTAGGCGCCGAATACCGGAGCGCCCAAATATATAAAACAATTACTCATAAACATAAGCAACCTTATTGAGAAGAATGTGGTAATTGCAGGGGACTTTAACACCCCACTTACAGAAATGGATAGATCATCTAGACACACGGTCAATAAACAAACAAGGGCCCTGAATGAGACATTGGATCAGATGGACTTGACAGATATACTTAGAACTCTGCATCCCAAAGCAACAGAATATACTTTCTTCTCGAGTGCACATGGAACATTCTCCAAGATAGATCACATACTGAATCACAAAACAGCCCTTCGTAAGTGTAAAAGAATTGAGATCATACCATGCATACTTTCAGACCACAATGCGATGAAGCTTGAAATCAACCACAGGAAAAAGTCTGGGAAACCTCCAAAAGCATGGAGGTTAAAGAACTCCCTACTAAAGAATGAATAGGTCAACCAGGTAATCAGAGAAGAAATTTAAAAAATATATGGAAACAAATGAAAATGAAACACAACAATCCAAACGTTTTGGGATGCAGCGAAGGCAGTCCTATGAGGAAAATATGTTGCAATCCAGGCCTATCTCAAGAAACAAGAAAAATCCCAAATACAAAATCTAACAGCACACCTAAAGGAAACAGAAGCAGAACAACAAAGGCAGCCTAAACCCAGCAGAAGAAGAGAAATAATAAAGATCAGAGCAGAAATAAACAATAGAGAATCTAAAAAAAAAAAAAAAAAAAAAAAAAAAAAAAAAAAAAAAAAA
>NW_024418411.1:5656-7404 GCF_014898765.1 Herpailurus yagouaroundi | reverse complement strand
AAAAAAAAAAAAAAAAAAAAAAAAAAAAAAAAAAAAAAAAAACCATCTTTAGAGCAGATCGATGAAACCAAGAGTTGGTTTTTGAAAAAATAAATAGGGGCGCCTGGGTGGCTTGGTCGGTTAATCGTCCGACTTCGGCTCAGGTCATGATCTCACGGTCCGTGAGTTCGAGCCCCGTGTCAGGCTCTGTGCTGACAGCTCAGAGCCTGGAGCCTGTTTCAGATTCTGTGTCTCCCTCTCTCTCTGCTCCTCCCTTGTTCATGCTCTGTCTCTCTCTGTCTCAAAAATAAATAAACGTTAAAAAAATTTTAAAAAAAAATTTAGAAAAAACAAACAAAATTTATCAACCTCTAGACAGGCTTCTCAAAAAGAAAAGGGAGATGACCCAAATAGATAAAATCATGAATGAAAATGGAATTATTACAACCAATCCCTCAGAAATACAAGCAATTATCAGGGAATGCTATGAAAAAGTATATGCCAACAAACTGGACAACCTGGAAGAAATGGGCAAGTTCCTAAGCACCCACACACTTCCAAAGCTCAAACAGGAAGAAATAAGAAAGCTTGAACAGACCCATAACCAGCGAAGAAATTGAATCAGTTCTCAAATATCTCCCAACAAATAAGAGTCCAGGACCACATGGCTTCCCAGGGGAATTCTACCAGACATTTAAAGCAGAGATAATACCTATCCTTCTCAAGCTGTTCTAAAACATAGAAAGGGAAGGAAAACTTCCAGACTCATTCTATGAAGCCAGCATTACTTTGATTCCTAAACCAGACAGAGACCCAGTAAAAAAGAGAACCAGAGGCCAATATCCCTGATGAATATGGATGCAAAAATTCTCAATAAGATACTCGCAAATCAAATTCAACAGCATGTAAAAAGAATTATACACCATGATCGAGTAGGATTCATTCCTGGGCTGCAGGGCTAGTCCAACATTCACAAATCAATCAATGTGATACATCACATTAATAAAAGAAAAGATAAGAACCCTATGATCCTGTCAATCGATGCAGAAAAAGCATCTGACAAAATTCAGCATCCTTTCTTAAAAGAAACCCTCGAGAAAGTCAGGATAGAAGGAAGATACTTAAAAATTTAAAAAAGCCACTTATGAAAAGCCCACAGCTAACATCATCCTCAATGGGGAAAAACTGAGAGCTTTCCCCCTGAGATCAGGAACACGACAGGGATGTCCACTCTCACCGTTGTTGTTTCACATAGTGTTGGAAGTGCTAGCATCAGCAATCAGACATCAAAATCAAATCAAAGGCATCAAAATTGGCAAAGATGAAGTCAAGCTTTCACTTTTTGCAGATGACATGATATTATACACGGAAAACCCGATAGACTCCACCAAAAGTCTACTAGAACTGATACATGAATTCAGCAAAATCGCAGGATACAAAATCAATGTACAGAAATCAGTTGCATTCTTATACACTTATAATGAAGCAACAGAAAGACAGATAAAGAAACTGATCCCATTCACAATTATACCAGGAAGCATAAAATACTTAGGAAGAAACCTAACCAAAGCTGTAAAAGATGTGTATGCTGAAAACTATAGAAAGCTTATGAAGGAAACTGAAGAAGATGTAAAGAAATGGGAAAACATTCCATGGTCATGGATTGGAAGAATAACTATTGTTAAAATGTCAACACTACCCAAAGCTATCTACACATTCAATGCAATCCCAATCAAAATTGCACCAGCATTCTTCTCGAAACTAGAACA
>NW_024418411.1:0-5646 GCF_014898765.1 Herpailurus yagouaroundi | reverse complement strand
ATCAGGGAAATACAAATCAAAACCACACTCAGGTATCACCTCACGCCAGTCAGAGTGGCCAAAATGAACAAATCAGGAGACTCTAGATGCTGGAGAGGATGTGGAGAAACGGGAACCCTCTTGCACTGTTGGTGGGAATGCAAATTGGTGCAGCCACTCTGGAAAGCAGTGTGGAGGTTCCTCCGAAAATTAAAAATAGACCTACCCTATGACCCAGCAATAGCACTGCTAGGAATTTATCCAAGGGACACAGGAGTACTGATGCATAGGGGCACTTGTACCCCAATGTTCATAGCAGCACTCTCAACAATAGCCAAATTATGGAAAGAGCCGAAATGTCCATCAACTGATGAATGGATAAAGAAATTGTGGTTTATATACACTATGGAATACTACGTGGCAATGAGAAAAAATGAAATATGGCCTTGTGTAGCAACGTGGATGGAACTGGAGAGTGCGATGCTAAGTGAAATAAGCCATACAGAGAAAGACAGATACCATATGGTTTCACTCTTACGTGGATCCTGAGAAACTTAAAAGGAACCCATGGGGGAGGGGAAGGAAAAAAAAAAGAGGTTAGAGTGGGAGAGAACCAAAGCATAAGAGACTGTTGAGAACTGAGAGCAAACTGAGGGTTGATGGGGTGTGGGAGGGAGGAGGGGGTGGGTGATGGGTATTGAGGAGGGCACCTTTTGGGATGAGCACTGGGTGTTGTATGGAAACCACTTTGACAATAAATTTCATATATAAATAATAATAAAAAAAAAGAATATCCAAATGAGAAAAGACAGCCTCTTCAAGAAATGCTGTTGGGAAAACTGGACAAAAACATGCAAAGAAATGAAACTGGACCACTTTCTTACACCATATACAAAAATAAATTAAAAATCAATCAAGGACATAAACGTGCAACATAAAACCATCAAAATCCTAGAGGTGAACACGGCAGTAATATTTTTGACATCGGCCATGCAACCTTTTCCTACATATGTGTCCTAAGGCAAGGGAGACAAAAGCAAAAATAAACTATTGGGACTTCATCAAAATAAAAAGCTTCTGCACAGAGATGGAAAAAATCAGGGAAACTAAGAGGCAGCCTTTGGAATGGGAGAAGATATTTGAATATAAGGGTTACAATCCAAAATCTATAAAGAATTTATACAAATCAACACCCAAAAATAAACAATAACAAATAAAAAATGGGCAGAAGACATGCATAGACAATTTTCTAAAGAAAACATAGATGGCTAACAGACACATGAAAAGACATTCAACATCACTTACCATCAGGGAAATACAAATCAAAACTACAATGAGATATCCCTTCAATTCTGTTACAGTGACTAAAATTAAAAACAGAAGAAGCTATACGTGTTGGCAAGGATGTGGAGAAAGGACAACCCTCTCATTTTTCTGTTAGTGGCAAGGATGTAGAGAAAGGACAACCTCTCATTTTTCTACCAAAACCTTAACATATTATTCATAGTTATTTTAATTTCCTCATCTGATAGTTTCATCAATATGTCACATTTGAGTCTGGTTTTGATGATTGTTTTTTCTATTCAGATTGTGATTTTTTAACCTTTTGACCCCTCTCGCCCATTGTTTTATTTTAACTTTTGGCCTCCTTTTAAAATTTTTTTTGAGGGGCGCCTGGGTGGCGCAGTCGGTTAAGCGTCCGACTTCAGCCAGGTCACGATCTCGCGGTCCGTGAGTTCGAGCCCCGCGTCGGGCTCGGGCTGATGGCTCAGAGCCTGGAGCCTGTTTCCGATTCTGTGTCTCCCTCTCTCTCTGCCCCTCCCCCGTTCATGCTCTGTCTCTCTCTGTCCCAAAAATAAATAAACGTTGAAAAAAAATTAAAAAATTTTTTGAAAGCATGATGTGTTATTTAGGGTAGTAGATATGAGGGAAATAGACCTCTAGTATGTCAGTTTTTGTTAATCTAGCCAAGAATTGTACACTATTTGAAGTTTTTTTTTTTCATTGCCTCGTTACCAGTGTTGAAATTTACTGTTGCTATGGATAGTAGAGGCTTGCGATTCCTCTAGTGGTATTGTTTTGTGTCCCATATTGGCTTCTGGTGCTCTCTTTATTTGGCTCCAAAGAAGTAATCTGTCTCTTGTAGCTTTCCCAGGTGTAATTTGCTATTGTCACTGAATGATTTTACTGTGGTGATAGAGTATGGGGAATCAGGGTGGGGTGCATTTCGCAATGTCCTTCTTATGCCTGAAACTTTGGGAAACACAGTGGGTCTGTTTTACAGTGATGTGACCTTACAGGCTTTTCTGTCACTCATGGAAGGCTAGAGCTTTCACCATCTTCATTTCCTTCCTCCAGCTAAACCAGCTATTTACCATTATTCTCTGTCTATAGGTTGAGGACTTTCTCTCTACAGATTAAGGATTTTCTTCTCTTTTTTACATAGTGAGATTGTTGACCTGGATCTTGGCACAGTTCCATTTTCTTCATCTGCATCAATATATCACTAGTGCCTCTGGGTGATATTCTGTTCTCTTTTAATTAAAAATTTTGTTCTGTAAGGTGAAAGAATCTCAGATTTCCCAGTGACTTTCTCTTTGCTCTTCCTTTGTCCTAACACCATAAAGGTGGGAGGCAATTTCTCTAGGTTTTCATAGCTTGGAGGAGTTCCTCCAAAAGCTTGCAAAAGAGCAGGGAACTCCCATGCTTAGGTCATTGTATCTCACTGTAAGTATCTGTCTTTCTCCAAATTTCAGCATGGCTGTTAGTTCTGTGAATTTAGCTCTATGTTGGAACCAGATGAAGTCATTAATATATTGCTTATTCATATATTTTTCTGTATCTCTCCATATTTGATCTGAAACTGGAAGTCCAACCTCCATTTTTTTGAAGGATATGGAATGGGTATAGAATATTGGTTTGATGATTTTTTTAATGCATTAAAGATATCACTCAATTGTCTTCTTGTTTGATAACTCTGCTATAAAATTTATCTTATTATTTTTGGCAATGTGTCTTTTTTCTGAGGCTTCTTTAAAGATTTTCTGTTTATCCCTGGTTTTCAGCAGTTTAAATATCGTGTGTGTGTGTGTGTGTGTGTGTGTGCGCGCGCGCGCGCGTGCGCGTGCTGGCATTTATCTTGCCTGGTGTTCTCTAAACTTCCTGGTTCTATGGCTTGTTGTGTGTCACTAATTTTGGTTAATTCATGACCATTGCCTTTTGAAGTATTAATTCTTTCCTGCTCTTTCTTTTCATTATGGAATTCTAACTGCACATATGTCACACTGTTTGATATTGTTCCACAGCTTTTGGATGTTCTTTTTTTACTGTATTTTTCTGTTTCTATTTGAATTTGTATAATTTTTAATGACCAATCTTCAAGTTAACTGATTCTTTCATAGCTGCTTTGAGAATATTTATAAGCCTGTTGAAGGCATTATTCGTTTCTGTTGGTGTTTCTTTTATTTCTAGCATTTTATTTAATCCTTTCTTATAGCTTTTATTTCTCAAATTAGCTACCTAATCTTTTTTTAAATGTTTATTTATTTTGAGAGAGAGGGTGCATGAGCAAGGGGAGGGGCAGAGAGAGAGGAAAGAAAATCCCAAGCAGGCTCTGGGCTGTCAGCTCGATCTCATGAACTGTGAGATCATGACCTGATCTAAAATCAAGAGTTGGATGATTAACTGACTGAGCCATCCAGGTGCTCCAAATTACCTATATAATCTTGCATGTTCTCTACCACTTCTGTTAGAGCTTTTAACATTAGTTATAGTTGTTTTAAATTCTCTGCCTAATATTTCCAACACCTGTGTCATATCTGAGTCTAGATTTAATGATTGCTTTGTCTTCTTAGACTGTGTTATTCTTGATTCTTTATGCCTTGTAGTTTTTGTTGCAAGCAGGACATGTTGTACAGAATAGTAGAAACTATGATAAATATTCTTATGCTTGGATATGAGCCAGTCTTTCCCTTTTCTATGCCTTTACCGTGGATGTGTGTTTCAATGTAGTCAGGAACTGCACTGCAGCTGAAATTTGTTGTTGCTATGGCTACTAGAACTGAAGATTACTGTTGCTTTGGTTACCAGATTTAAAGAGGATTTTTTTTGTTATTGTGGCTATGGATACCAAGGCCTTAATATTCTTCCAGTAATTTATTTTCTCTCTCTTACCACGTGTGCTTCTCCCCAGAGTGAATCTACCTCTTGCAGCTCTATCAGTTATATTCCACTGTTATATTTACTTCATACTTGTTCGATTTGTGTGAAGAATAAGCATAATGAATGTATTTGATCCTTTGATTTAGTCTCAGTATTAGGCAGGCACTGTATACCTGTGTCTTAAGGATGTGAATTTCACAAGTTTTCTGCCCCTCCTCCAGATGTAATTATGGGCTTGTCAAGTATTTCTTACCCTGCTCCAGGAGAAGAGCCTTTCCCCAGCCCCCCATTCCCTTACCCTATCTGCAGTTCATTCCCACAATGTTCTCAACTTATTGTTGCAATGCCTCCCCTTCTTTTATATTAAGGCTTTTCTTACTTGGGAGAGAGAGGGGAGATGGGTCTGGGGAGAGTTTGGTGGTGATCTCTGTAAAGTGTCCCAGTTGCAATGAAATTCCATCAGTGCACTCAGGATACAGGTTTTGATTAATTTTCTTCTATAGATTAACTTTTTTCTGTAATACAGATGGGGGAGGTGGGTCTGGGTGGATTTGGTTGTGGTTGTTGTTTTCTTCCCTCAGCATCAAGGAGGCACTGTTCTCCAATTACTTGCAAATTTTCTGTGTGAAAACTTGGCGGGATATCTTGAGAAAAAAGCTGCCAAGAGTGTGGGAAACTCTTATGCCTGTGGCTCCTGGGTATTTCACGTTCTTAGGTTTGTTCATGCTAGGCCTTTAGCAATTCATTAAATTCTTTCTGATTTAATCTTCCTATTACCTTATATGGTGTATGGGGGCATATGTCCCAAGTAAGCAGATAACAAAATACACTCATATCTGAGGGCTCCATTCTGTCTCCAAATTTTGAGTTGGATCCTCATTCTGTTTTCTGAATAGTTTAAGAAAATTTGTTAATTTGCAGTCTGTTCAACCTTTTTCTTGCCGTACTGATGGTAAAAATGTTCTTTCCAACTTTCTACATATTTGAACTTAAAGCAGAAGTCAATGAATAAGTCGGTTTTATATCAAAATTTGGGTATAAAGATAAACTATTATTTTAACATCTGAATAAATATACGAGACGTTTGTGTTTGCTTAGTGTCTAAATGACATTTTGAGACAATAAATGAGAAAATGTGAAATCTGATAATGAACATTTGTTATAGTTTCAGATGATTCACACACCTATTCTGGTGTCACGATTGCCCATCCGTTGTCACAGCTCACTCAGACATAATTGGTGACTACCCATATGGTGCACACATGCACATACATTCATGTCAGATTTACTGTTTTCAGACAGATTGCATCAATTTACATTCTCACCAGCAGTGCAAAAGAGATCCACTCAACACACACACACACACACACACACACACACACACACTGATGCAGAGGTAACATGGTCATGCATATGCTATACACTTACACTGAAATGGAATGCTTATACTAACATAGCAGTTTGCATTCCCAGCAACAGTGCAAAAGCGTTCCCCATTCACAGCAT
>NW_024418410.1:0-1769 GCF_014898765.1 Herpailurus yagouaroundi | reverse complement strand
GGGCGCGTGGGGGAGGGGCGGCCGCGCGGGCGCCCCCCGAGCTCCGGCCGGAGTGGGGTGGC
This sequence comes from Herpailurus yagouaroundi, assembly GCF_014898765.1. Classification (NCBI taxonomy): domain Eukaryota; kingdom Metazoa; phylum Chordata; class Mammalia; order Carnivora; family Felidae; genus Herpailurus; species Herpailurus yagouaroundi. The sequence continues at coordinate 1,707 of NW_024418410.1, read as the reverse complement.
ACTGAGGTAACGGGGGCTCTCCGCGTGTTGTGGAGCGGACCGTGGTGCCACCCCCCCCAGGAGTCGGGGAGACGGGGATGGGGGGGGTCGGTGTCCGTCGGACCCCCACCTGCGGGGACCTCAGCGCCCGCCAACTCCGGGGCGTGCGGTGGCACGTGGGGGAGGGGTCGTGTGAATGTTTGTGGGCGGCTGGCGACCAGGGGCAGGTGGTGGCCACACTCCAGGCAGACCACTTCCTGGAGTCAGACCTCAGCCTACCGCCCCTCCCCCCCCCCCCCCCCCAGCTCGCCATAGGGAGAGCACTCCTTTAAGATTGGGGAGCGAGGGGAGAGTGCCTGAGAAACCAGATGCCCCCAACTCCACCCCCTCTATCTCCAGTCTGCTCCGGGCTCTTTTGTGTCAAGTGCGGGGGGTGGAGGGGGGGTGCCCAGCGTGACCCCGGCAGTCTGGGGTGGCCGAGCTGCCCAGCTGTGACTCTCACGTGGCTGCCATTCACTGTCACTCACTCTCTCGCGGAAACCACCCGCACCTTGATCACGCTGGGGGGCGTGAACTGCCCACCCAGCTGTTCTGCAGCTTGACCGTCACTCAGCACCCCTCCCCCGGGATAAGTCCCCCGGCTCGCTCTGGGCATTTCCACCGGTGGTGGAAGGGACAGACTGCCGCGTCGCATGGGGGGGGGTGGGGTGGGAGACAGCAGTGGCCCTACTCAGACCACCCTCCTAGTGGACTGATTTTTAATCTTCTTGTGGATAGGGGAGCATCCTCAGGGTGTTCACATTTTCTGCTTGGGGATGAACGGGGACATCCACACCCCCAGGCCCCTGGGTGACATGAAGCACAAATGCACCAAACTTCAAGACGTCTCACATCACGCTCTTTGTAAAACTGTCATATTGATCTGCGTGGTTTAGGTAGCAAATGTTCCCCTTGAGTTGAGACAAGCTTTGAGGGAGTGTGGGGTGCCTTCTTGGGGGGGGGGCAGGAGACTGCGTGTCTGATGGAAACAGGACCCTCCCCCACCCCAGGCTTGTCTGAAAAAGGGAAAAGTTTTTAGAAAGTTATCCCGGAGAACCCAGGGATTTGCAAGAGGGGAAAGGAATAAAGAATCATGGGGAGGGGGGCGCCTGGGACACAGCAGACGAGCTAAGAAGAGGAAGGATGTCAGGTTGTGTTAGGGCACTGGCGGCTCTCACCTATTTGTACTGCGAACTTGGAATGTGGCATTTGGGTGTCTTTGATCCCGGATTTGGGTACGGGAGAGAGAGGAGCATGAAAGAATCTGAGGTCGAGGTGGGTCTTTGTGTCAGTTCTCCCTCCCCCTTCCCCCCCTGCTCTCCGAATAGCCGAGGAGAAACGTCAAAAAAAAATTTTTTTTTTTTTAATTTGTATTTGCAGTGAAAACCCACCTCCCCGCTCTCCCAGGGCTGTCTTACCCTCCCCCTCCCAGCCCTCCGAGTCAAAGGAGTGACCCAGATGCACCCCCCAGATGACTTTCTGAGGCAAAACTTTGGGGAAAATATTTTTAGTTCGCTCGTTATTTCTGTCTGCCTGAAGTGTGGGCAAAAGAAGCCTCCTCGAAGGAAATTTGTGCGGGCCGCCCCCCCTCAGCCTTCTCCAGAATATGACTTTGGACGTATCCGAGGTCTATTGTTTTTCATTCTGCTTTGATTCTCACCATTTTGTTTTACATTCTTACCCAAGACC
>NW_024418409.1:0-2229 GCF_014898765.1 Herpailurus yagouaroundi | reverse complement strand
TTATTTTGATGGGGTCCCAGTAGTTCCCTTTTGCTTTTGATTACCTTACCTCCGGAGATGTGTTGAGTAAGAAGTTTCTGCAGCCAAGATCAAAGAGGTTTTTGCCTGCTTTCTCCTCGAGGATTTTGATGGCTTTCTGTCTTACATTTAGATCTTTCATCCATTTTGAGTTTTTGTGTATGGTGTAAGCAAGTGTTCCAGGTTCATTTTTCTACCTGTCGCTGTTTTCCCAGCACCTGTCCAGTTTTCCCAGCACCACTTGCTAAAGAGACTGTCTTTATTCCATTGGATATTCCTTCCTGCTTTGTCAAAGATTAGTTGGCCATACGTTTGTGGGTCCATTTCTGGGTTCTCTATTCTGTTCCATTGATCTGAGTGTCTGTTTTTGTGCCAGGTTTTTGTTCTTTAAAAAGGAAATTGGGCACGTGAATTTTGACTTCAGCATTTGAGATGGACATCAAGTTTTTAGTGCCTATTCTTAGGCCATTTAGAGTAGCATCTGAGCAGCTTCTGCACAATACAGTGAAATGAATGTGACTGCCTGATTGAGGATGCAGAAGAAAAGCAGCACAATATACAGCATAAAAATCAGAGCAGACTGTGGGAGGATGAGAAGATTGCAATTGAATGGGGCTCAATATTTGATTACAATAGACCCCTCAGTTGCCATAGAAACAAAACCACCTTTCTGAAAAATATACCGCTGGGGCCAGGCAGGCATACATTAAAAAAAAAAAAAAAAAGACTAAATTAAAATGATGCACAGAATGACAAGGAATGCTCCTGAAATTGCTCCAGCTGGATGGATAAATGAGGAAAGCATGAAGATAACAAGCGGGGTACAATGCAGGCACTTTATGCAGGCTGATTGAAACAGCCTCCAAACTGCAAAGGAATAATGGTATTTGAATCTGGGGCTCTTCTTCTATGACTAGGCCCCAAGTGCTGGTTTCCTCTGGGATTTTGGATGAGTGAGCCCCATCCTGAGGGCTAGGGCCAGGGCACCATCAAAACAGGATTCTGGATAACATTGTGGGAAAGAGAGAGAAAGATGGAGAGGGAGACAAGGACAGAGAGAGAAAGAGACAAAGAGAGGAGAGAGGCACACAAAGAGACACATAGAGACAAACTCAGACCTTGTTGCCAATAATTGAAAGTTGGCTGGGTGCTGGCTGACCTTCTCAGAGGGCAGTCTGGCAAACTGTACTGAGAACCTAGAAAAAGTGCATTCCCAGCAATTCGAATTCTGGGAATCTGTGCTGAGATTTTCATTGTAGAGCTATTTAAATTTGCAAAAATTTAAGGGGAGAAAAATCCCCTAATAATACCATGAAAAAACTAATAATACCAGTGAAAATGCTTACCTGGATATCCCTGTGCCAACAGCTTTACCTGTGTCCTATTTAATCCTCCTGACAAACCAGGAGGGAGCTGTTATTTATTATCTCCATGTTACAGATGAAACTGACATCCCTGTAGGATGAGCAATATGCCTGGGTCACTAAGTAAATGGCATACCTGGAATTTCAACCCAGGTCTTTCTGAATAGACACTCGAAGATGTTAACCACTCACAATTAAATGAATTATAATGTCATTATAAAGTGCAGTATTTTATTGACACTAAAATTATGTTTATGAACAATTTTGTGACAGGAAAATATGAGAAATTCAGGCCACAAAACGTGTATATTTTATAATTCCAACAATGTTATGTGATTTTTATATCTTTGCAAACAAAAAAGAAAGGGAGAACATTATGGCTTTTAAAATTTTCTACTGCCTGCTTTCTCTATTTTTTAAAAACATGTTTTTTTTTTTTAGAGACAGAGAGTTAGTGGAGGAAGAGCAGAATGAGGCAGAGACAGAGGCTCTGAAGGGGCCTCTGTGCTGATAGCAGAGAGGCTGATGTGGGGCTTGAACTCACAAAACGTGAGATCATGACCTAAGCTGAAGTTGGAAAGTTAGTTGACTGAGCCACCTGGGTGTTCCTATGTCTGCTTTTCTATACTTTCAAGTTTTTTTAAAAAATAGATTGTCAACTCTGTGTAGATCTGAGACTGTGGGTATGGGTAATATCAGAACATTTCAGTGTTATTTTTTTAAGTTTATTTGTTTATTTTGAGAGGGAGAGTACGAGCAGGAGAGGAGTAGAGAGAAAGGGAGAAAGAGACTCTGGACGCAAGGTAATCAAAAGCAAAAGGGAACTACTGGGACCCCATCAAAATAA
>NW_024418408.1:0-2445 GCF_014898765.1 Herpailurus yagouaroundi | reverse complement strand
AAAAAGCCTAATTAGTCAAAAAGACTTTATTTACAATTCACATCTTGAGGAAGTTTGTTAAAACCCTCAGAGAGTTTTACATTTATTTATTTTTGAGAGAGAGAGACAGAGCACAAGTGGGGAAGGGGAAGGAAGAGAAGGAGACAGAGAATCCAAAGCAGGCTCCAGGCTCTGAGCTGTCAGCACAGAGCATGACGCAGAGCTCAAACTCACAAACCATGAGATCATGAACTAAGGTGAAGGTGGATGCTTAACCGACTGAGTCACCCAGGCACCCCAACCCTCAGAAAGTTTTAAAGTACATGTCTAAATAGGATTATGGATCATCATAAAACTTAAAACTTAATTATTTATTTAACCAAGGTGACAATAAGATTTTAAAGGCAAATATGTAGGGTTATATAGCTGTCAGTAAAACTTAGCTCCTTTAGTATTGAGAAGTTTTAACCTTTTTGAAGTAACCAAAGACCTAATAAAGACAAAACATAGAAATTTTGGTTATCTAGGGAGACAAAATAGAAGAAAAAAAACAACTTTGTTTGCATTTTTTTTCATCAAGAGCCGACCAATAATCCAAGAAACCTTTGTCTTTTTTAACAGAGAGAAAAGCAGAATTTCAATCTTATACCAGTGTACTTGTTAAAATCCATTTATTTCAACCTTGTCCCAACAGCACATAAAATTCCTTTCCAAAGATTTCCCTTCATAAAACTTTTACAAACACTTTTTTTAAATTCAGATTTGCTTTCTTTATTTCCATCAAACTTAATTACATTTAGCAGAAGAATTTTAACTCTTAGAAACCTTAGTCTCCACTGAAAACTAAGTAGTGACCAATTGTGAACTGTTACATCAGAATTTTTCTAGATCTGAATTTTAAAACAGAGGTTTTTCCCTAGTACAATCTTTCAATAAAGCACACAGCATATTTACCAACAAACCCAAGTATCCTCAGGTTCTGTGCAATAAGAAGCTGAAAGCACAAAACTACGTTCAGTAAACACTGCTTTAGTATTTTATCTCATTTGGAAAATACTTAGATACCAATGAATTCAACCCAATTTATCATTTAAATTAGCAAAACTTCAAAGTTTCAGGTTACCAAAGCTCTTGATAGCTATCTTAATAATTACTCATGAAAACTTTGAGACAGGCGAAATTAACCATCATTTCAAGTCATCCCTTTGCTAACAAATGGCCACAGAGATAACAGGAGCTTATTTGACCTTTAGCAAATGTTGGTAGAGTAAAGTTTCACATTTCATGCTGACAACTCCAAAGATATGCCTATCTTAATTAAAACAACAAACAAATTAGTTTAAATATTCAGTATGTTCCACCTGTGTCCACTTAAAAGTCAACCAATTTGTTCCGCATTGTCAATTTGTACCTGGGACACTGGTGAGGAATCTGAAGTGAACATTTAAAGTCCAAGGGGGTGCTCTTTGCTCTTTGACAGTGAAGGGATCAGGAGGAGCCAATGGTACCAGAGTCACCCAGGATGGTATAGGAACCAGTTATGTAGGCAGTACCCAAGGTGGTGCACAAACAGGAGGAGGGGGAGGGGAAGGCAGGGATGGGAGACCATCTTCCTGCTTCCAGGAAGGCTGGAGGCAAGTCAAAGCCCAGAGGGCAGAGAAAGAGCTTTTCTGGTCCTAAAGCCTGTCATCTCACACAGATGACCAGATGCAGATGTTTTCCCCCACCAACAAGGGGAAACAGGCAGTCCATATCTGGCCAGACAGGGAATTTTCCTGAAACAGAAGAGTTTTGGCAGCTGCTTGAGAATATTCCTTAAACTCCCTGTCCCAAGGTAGACTCACCAGAGACAATTGGGTCCAATTATCATAGCCATTAACCTGGGAAATGAATGAAGGAGATGCTCCCACTTACAGCTAGAGGAACCTAAGACTGTAAGGAGGAACAAAGAATGTCAGCATCCTCTTTGTTAGGGATGGCCTGTGTTTCCTCCAGCAAGCTGGGTTTATTCAGAGGAGGCCTGTTTAGACAATCATCAGCCTGCTTACTGTCCAAACACATTCTGCAAGAGGTCCTTAGATCAGGGTCCTGATTTATGGCCATTCAGGCCTGGACATATGGTACCTCAGTCCATGTGCCCTGTTTCCTGCAGAAGAGATCTAAGGGAAAGATTAAGCTTCAGCATAATGGGCCATTTTTGCTCATATTCTAAGGAATAATGAGGCCTTGCAGTGTTACAGAAGACCAGTCCTTTTTTAAACCTTGCAATCCTAACTGGTTCCAGTGGGTTGAAAGATAGGCCAAAGGAGAGTCCTTGGGAACCAACGAAGCAGCCTAGAGAAGGTCCATTACCAAAAATCCACACCATCCGTGCCCCTGCTCCTGCCACCCCCCTCCCCCCACAACTCCTGGGTGGAATCCCACAGAGGATATGTCTTTGACACTAGGAACCTATGTATGACATAC
>NW_024418407.1:2145-2876 GCF_014898765.1 Herpailurus yagouaroundi | reverse complement strand
TCGATTCGATTCTTTTGTTTCGATTCGATTCTTTTCAATTCGAATCTTTTCGTTACATGGAATTCGATTCTTTTCGATTTGATTCTTTATGATTGTTTTCAACGGGATTCAATTCGATTCTTTTTTTTATGATAGTCACAGAGAGAGTGAGAGAGGCAGAGACACAGGCAGAGGGAGAAGCAGGCTCCATGCACCGGGAGCCCGATGTGGGATTCGATCCCGGGTCTCCAGGATCGCGCCTTGGGCCAAAGTCCGGCTAGATTCCATTCTTTTTGTTTGGTTTCGCCTAGATTTTAATCGACTGATTCAATTTGATTCTTTTCTTTTCGGTTCGATTCTTTTCTATTCGATTTTTTTCTATTCAATTCGATTCTTTCAATTCAATTCGATTCGATTCGATTCGATTCTTTTCGTTTCAAATCGATTCGTTTCAATTCGAGTCTTTTCAATTCGATTCTTTGCGATTCGATTCGATTTGATATTTTTAATTTGATTCGAGTCTTTTCGATTCGATTCGATTCTTTTCAATTCGATTCTTTTCGATTCGAGTCTTTTTGATTCGATTCATTTCGATTCGATTCGATTCTTTTCAATTCGATTTGATTCTTTTCCATTTGATCTGATTTGTTTCATTTCGATTCTTTTCGAATCAATTCGATTCTTTTCGATTCCATTAAATTTGATTCGATTCTCTTCGATTCCATTAGATTGTTTTCGATTTGATTCCATTC
>NW_024418407.1:0-2045 GCF_014898765.1 Herpailurus yagouaroundi | reverse complement strand
CATTTGATCTGATTTGTTTCATTTCGATTCTTTTCGATTCAATTCGATTCTTTTCGATTCCATTAAATTTGATTCGATTCTTTTCGATTCGATTAGATTCTTTTCGATTTGATTCCATTCAGTTCGATTCTTTTCGATTCGATTGGATTCTTTTCGATTTGATTCAATTCTTTCGATTCGATTTGATTTGATTCTTTTCGATTCGATTCAATACGATTCTTTTCATTTCGATTCTAATCGATTCTCTTCGATTCAATTCGTTTCGATTCGTTTCGATTCTATTCGATTTTTTTCGATTCTATTCTATTCGATTCATTTTGAATCATTTCGATTTGATTCTGTTCGAGTGGTTTCTATTAGATTCTTTTCGATTTGATTCAATTCGATTCGAGTCTTTTTGATTCGAGTCTTTTCGACTCGATGCAATTCAATACGATTCTTTTAGATTCGATTCGATTCGATTGTTTTCGTTTCGATTCGACTTTTTTTGATTCGATTCTTTTCGATTCGATTGTTTTCAATTCGATTGATTCGATTCTTTTCAATTCTATGCTATTCAAAGCGATTCTTTTGTATTTGATTCGATTCGATTGTTTTCTTTTTGATTCGGTTCGATTCGTTTCTTTTCGATTCGATTCAATTCTTTTCGATTCGATTCTTTTCGATTCGATTTGATTCTTTTCGATTCTATTCTATTCTATTCTTTTCTATTCCATTCGAATCGATTCGTTTTGATTGAATTCGATTCTTTTCGATTCGATTCAATTAGATTCTTTTCGATTGGATTCAATTTGTTTCGATTCGAATCAATTTGATTCTTTTCGATTGGATTCCATTCGATTCTTTTCGATTTGATTCAATTCGATTCTTTTCGATTCTATTCATTTCGATGATTTTCGTTGAGATTAGATTCTTTTCGATTTGATTTTTTTCGGTTCGAGTCGATTCATTTCGCTTATTTTGGTTAGGATCAATTCAATTCGATTCTTTTTGATTTGATTTGATTCTATTCGATTTCTTTCGATTCTATTCTATTGTATTCTTTTCGATTCCATTCCGTTCAATTCGATTCGATTGTTTTAGATTTGATTCCATTCTTTCGATTCTATTTGATATGATTCTTTTCGATTCGATTTGATACGATACTTTTTATTTTGATTCGAATCGATTCTCTTCGGTTCGATTCGTTTTGATTCTTTTCGATTCAATTCTATTCGAATTTTTTCGATTTGATTCGATTCGATTCTTTTAGATTCTACTTGATTTGTTTCTTTTCGATTCGTTTTGATTCGATTCTTTTTGATTCATGTCGATTCGATTCGATTCTTTTGTTTCGATTCGATTCTTTTCAATTCGAATCTTTTCGTTACATGGAATTCGATTCTTTTCGATTTGATTCTTTATGATTGTTTTCAACGGGATTCAATTCGATTCTTTTTTTTATGATAGTCACAGAGAGAGTGAGAGAGGCAGAGACACAGGCAGAGGGAGAAGCAGGCTCCATGCACCGGGAGCCCGATGTGGGATTCGATCCCGGGTCTCCAGGATCGCGCCTTGGGCCAAAGTCCGGCTAGATTCCATTCTTTTTGTTTGGTTTCGCCTAGATTTTAATCGACTGATTCAATTTGATTCTTTTCTTTTCGGTTCGATTCTTTTCTATTCGATTTTTTTCTATTCAATTCGATTCTTTCAATTCAATTCGATTCGATTCGATTCGATTCTTTTCGTTTCAAATCGATTCGTTTCAATTCGAGTCTTTTCAATTCGATTCTTTGCGATTCGATTCGATTTGATATTTTTAATTTGATTCGAGTCTTTTCGATTCGATTCGATTCTTTTCAATTCGATTCTTTTCGATTCGAGTCTTTTTGATTCGATTCATTTCGATTCGATTCGATTCTTTTCAATTCGATTTGATTCTTTTCCATTTGATCTGATTTGTTTCATTTCGATTCTTTTCGAATCAATTCGATTCTTTTCGATTCCATTAAATTTGATTCGATTCTCTTCGATTCCATTAGATTGTTTTCGATTTGATTCCATTC
>NW_024418406.1:0-2842 GCF_014898765.1 Herpailurus yagouaroundi | reverse complement strand
CAGGAATGAATCCCACTTGATCATGCTAAATAATTCTTTTTATATGCCATTGAATTCGATTTGCTAGTATCTTATTGAGAATTTTGGCATCCATATTCATCAGGGATATTGGCCTGTAGTTCTCTTTTTTTACTGGGTCTCTGTCTGGTTTAGGAATCAAAGTAATACTGGCTTCATAGAATGAGTCTGGAAGTTTTCCTTCCCTTTCTATTTCTTGGAATAGCTTGAGAAGGATAGGTATTATCTCTGCGTTAAACATCTGGTAGAACTCCCCTGGGAAGCCATCTGGTCCTGGACTCTTATTTGTTGGGAGATTTTTGATAACCGATTCAATTTCTTCGCTGGTGATGGGTCTGTTCAAGCTTTCTATTTCCTCCTGATTGAGTTTTGGAAGAGTGTGGGTGTTCAGGAATTTGTCCATTTCTTCCAGGTTGTCCAATTTGTTGCCATATAATTTTTCATAGTATTCCCTGATAAATGTTTGTATCTCTGAGGGATTGGTTGTCATAATTCCATTTTCATTCATGATTTTATCTATTTGGGTCATCTCCCTTTTTTTTTGAGAAGCCTGGCTAGAGGTTTGTCAATTTTGTTTATTTTTTCAAAAAACCAACTCTTGGTTTCGTTGATCTGCTCTACAGTTTTTTTAGATTCTATATTGTTTATTTCTGCTCTGATCTTTATTATTTCTCTTCTTCTGCTGGGTTTAGGCTGCCTTTGCTGTTCTGCTTCTATTTCCTTTAGGTGTGCTGTTAGATTTTGTATTTGGGATTTTTCTTGTTTCTTGAGATAGGCCTGGATTGCAATATATTTTCCTCTCAGGACTGCCTTCGCTGCGCCCCAAAGCGTTTGGATTGTTGTATTTTCATTTTCGTTTGTTTCCATATATTTTTATTTTATTTTTTTTTTTTTAATTTTTTTTTTCAACATTTTTTATTTATTTTTGGGACAGAGAGAGACAGAGCATTAACGGGGGAGGGGCAGAGAGAGAGGGAGACACAGAATCGGAAACAGGCTCCAGGCTCCGAGCCACCAGCCCAGAGCCTGACGCGGGGCTCGAACTCCTGGACCGCGAGATCGTGACCTGGCTGAAGTCGGGCGCTTAACCGACTGCGCCACCCAGGCGCCCCTGTTTCCATATATTTTTAAATTTCTTCTCTAATTGCCTGGTTGACCCACTCATTCGTTAGTAGGGTGTTCTTTTGTTTTTTTTTTAATTTTTTTTTCAACGTTTATTTATTTTTGGGACAGAGAGAAACAGAGCATGAACGGGCGAGGGGCAGAGAGAGAGAGGGAGACACAGAATCGGAAACAGGCTCCAGGCTCTGAGCCATCAGCCCAGAGCCCGACACGGGGCTCGAACTCACGGACCATGAGATCGTGACCTGGTTGAAGTCGGACGCTTAACCGACTGCGCCACCCAGGCGCCCCAGTAGGGTGTTCTTTAACCTCCATGCTTTTGGAGGTTTTCCAGACTTTTTTCTGTGGTTGATTTCAAGCTTCATAGCATTGTGGTCTGAAAGTATGCATGGTATGATTTCAATTCTTGTAAACTTATGAAGGCTGTTTTGTGACCCAGTATATGATCTATCTTGGAGAATGTTCCACGTGCACTCGAGAAGAAAGTATATTCTGTTGCTTTGGGATGCAGAGTTCTAAATATATCTGTCAAGTCCATCTGATCCAATGTCTCATTCAGGGCCCTTGTTTCTTTATTGACCGTGTGTCTGGATGATCTATCCATTTCTGTAAGTGGGGTGTTAAAGTCCCCTGCAATTACCACATTCTTATCAATAAGGTTGCTTATGTTTATGAGTAATTGTTTTATATATTTGGGCGCTCCGGTATTCGGCGCATAGACATTTATAATTGTTAGCTCTTCCTGATGGATAGACCCTGTCACTATTATATAATGTCCTTCTTCATCTCTTGTTACAGCCTTTAATTTAAAGTCTAGTTTGTCTGATAGAAGTATGGCTACTCCAGCTTTCTTTTGGCTTCCAGTAGCATGATAAATAGTTCTCCATCCCCTCACTCTCAATCTAAAGGTGTCCTCAGGTCTAAAATGAGTCTCTTGTAGACAGCAAATAGATGGGTCTTGTTTTTTTATCCATTCTGATACCCTATGTCTTTTGGTTGGCACATTTAATCCATTTACATTCAGTGTTATTATAGAAAGATATGGGTTTAGAGTCATTGTGATGTCTGTATGTTTTATGCTTGTAGTGATGTCTCTGGTACTTTGTCTCACAGGGTCCCCCTTAGGATCTCTTGGAGGGCTGGTTTAGTGGTGACAAATTCCTTCAGATTTTGTTTGTTTGGGAAGACCTTTATCTCTCCTTCTATTCTAAATGACAGACTTGCTGGATAAAGGATTCTCGGCTGCATATTTTTTCTGTCTAGCACACTGAAAATCTCGTGCCAATTCTTTCTGGCCTGCCAAGTTTCAAAAGAGAGATCAGTCACGAGTCTTATAGGTCTCCCTTTAAATGTGAGGGCACGTTTACCCCTTGCTGCTTTCAGAATTTTCTCTTTATCCTTGTATTTTGCCAGTTTCACTATGATATGTCGTGCAGAAGATCGATTCAAGTTACGTCTGAAGGGAGTTCTCTGTGCCTCTTGGATTTCAATGCCTTTTTCCTTCCCCAGTTCAGGGAAGTTCTCAGCTATTATTTCTTCAAGTACCCCTTCAGCACCTTTCCCTCTCTCTTCCTCCTCTGGGATACCAATTATGCGTATATTATTTCTTTTTAGTGTATCACTTAGTTCTCTAATTTTCCCCTCATACTCCTGGATTTTTTTATCTCTCTTTTTCTCAGCATCCTCTTTTTCCATAACTTTA
>NW_024418405.1:0-3066 GCF_014898765.1 Herpailurus yagouaroundi | reverse complement strand
AAAGCACTTAATCTCCAATGGTGCCCCTGTCTCTGTAGAGACACACCTTTCCACACAGCAGAAGTTGGACAGTGTGCACCTGCATTCCCCATGAAAGCTCTGCTGCCATGGCGATGAAATGATGGAAGATGCCCTTTTTTCCAACTGCCAGTCTCTGAGCTGAGCAGTACAAATCTGATAGCGAGTGAGTTTTCAGATCTGTACCTAGTGTCTTCGAAGATGGACAATCTGAATTGTTGCTGCGGTGGTATGTTCATAAAGATCTTCTTAACACTGCTACTAACTGGACAGTTACCTGTTGCTCAAAATATTTTTCCATGGTTTTAAATCTCCTCTCTCTATCTGGTCATACAGAGTTATGAATATGTTTTATAGTTTTGTTTTATCTCTTGATTTTCGGTTATTCTATCAAGATAGCTCCCTTGATATTTTTCTCCATTGGGAAAAATGGACTATATCCTGCACCCCTTTCTTGTCATCACTAGGTATTCTTAGGGGAAAACATACGGCAATGTCTATTGTAATGTAATATCTTTTAAAACTCCAAAAGTATGTATTCAAATTATTCATTACAGAAATGTAGAGTGAATCCAGAATGGTTGATATGGAAGGTATCCATCATTGTTTTTAGCATGCTTTCCCTATACTCTTGATACCAAAAAGGGGTATTGGGTTCAGTATTTGGGGAGATGTGTTCCTTCATTCACATAAAGAATTGTCCAAAAGGGACCCTAACAATATGAGAGTTTCAACAATTTGTGGCCCCCAAACACACATTTACTTTTATCCTTTGGGTGTTATCCAGAATTACACTGTATAGGGGCGCCTGGGTGGCGCAGTCGGTTAAGCGTCCGACTTCAGCCAGGTCACGATCTCACGGTCCGTGAGTTCGAGCCCCTCATCGGGCTCTGGCCTGATGGCTCAGAGCCTGGAGCCTGTTTCCGATTCTGTGTCTCCCTCTCTCTCTGCCCCTCCCCCATTCATGCTCTGTCTCTCTCTGTCCCAAAAATAAATAAAAACGTTGAAAAAAATTAAAAAAAGAAAGAATTACACTGTATACATTGGATCACTCTGGAGAACAATCATGAATATTTCTGGTCAAGGGCCACAGGGAGTGGGATCCAGAGTCACCAACAGCTTTTTTTTTCTTTTTTCTTTTCTTTTGTGTTCCTTTTTTTTTTTTTTTTTTTGATGCCTCTGATTCTGTCAAAACTAAATTATGTTGAGGTAAAATGATAGTTTTTAGGCAAAGCAAAGCAGCTGTGTGTCATAGAACAATGGTCTGGGAACTCAGACTCCCAGGTTTGAATCCACCTCTGGAACTTGCAAAATTGTAAGGTCTCATTTAATATCTATACCCTCTAATGAATCTTTCTGACCACTTGTCATCCACTGCACACTTTACATGCAATAATTCATTCAATGCCATCACAAACATATGTGATGGTTTGTTACTCTTCCTACTTCTCAGGAGGAGAAACTGAGGCACAGAAATTCTTGTGTCCAGGAGCATGAACTCCTAAGAGTCAGGATGTGAACCCAGGCCTGTAGTCCCAATGCTCATGCTTTAACTACTGAACTGCACTTCTACTTAGCCGTGGGATCACTGGCTGTGCAAAGGAGTTCCAGCATCTGTGTGTATGTCAGGAATCACCTGGACCAAGGAAAATGCCACATGCTGTCTATTATTATGAGGTAGTCTCTGTAGTCCCATAGCCCAGGGAAACTCTCAAGCCAGATTATTATAGAACTTGCCATAGTCACTAATATGAAAAGGATCTAGAAATCTTACATGGTTCTGGTCAGTTCAAAGATTCTGAAAGTTTGGAGGCACAAGTTAGGAAAACCTGGTCAAATTCTGCCAGTGCTGAGCTACTCCTCAGCACTTGGCCTGAGTCCAGTAAGGACTGAGGAGATCCTTTAGAGGTGTTGGATGGCATTGTCAATACGAGTGAGCCCTATTAATGCTGAAGTTCTGTGAGCCTACCCGTGAGACAATGAAAATGAAGCCTCAAAGTACCAATTCACAATGAACCTTGTGCCATCACCCTCATTGCTGTTCCCTTGTACAGCTGAGTTAGAGAGCTGGTCAGTGCCTGCTCTCTCAGTTTCATGGTGTGGTCATTCTTCAGGACAGGACACAAATCTGATAAGAATCGGGAACATAATGGGCTGGTGCCTTACTCAGCTGCTGGAGCATGCATCTCTTGCTCCCTGGGTGATGAGTTCAGGCCCCGTTGCATGTGGTGTGTGAAGACTCATTACGGAAAACAGATTCAGGGACATCATGTAGTATATTCGGTAACATTACCAGCATGAGCCCTGAAAACAGCTTGATTCCCATGAACTACACACTGAGGAGACCGTGACCAATAAGAACTCAAACATTTGATTACTAGCCCGGTGTCCATCCTCCTTGTTTTGACACTCTCACCCATGCTCCAGTGGGGCCTTTGCTCCTTAATGAACTATCCCATTGCTTGCTAGTAAATGAAAGCCAATAGCTGACATGCTTAAGGAATATATATCCGGGTATCATCGCAAGGCAAAACTAGAAGAAAAATAGCACATAATGAATAATACTGTTTGGTTTTCAATGGTGGGCTTTCCCTATGTACAATTTGTTAATCATTGATGAGCTTCATAACAAAGGATTTATGATTAAATAACACAGACTGCTGTGCCTAGATTCGAATCTAGTCTCTCAGTAAAGGGTTGTTTATAATCACCTGCAAAACAGTAAACAGCAGATGAAAGATAAATGCATGACTCTTAGGGAGAGTCATGGCGATGGAGGGGGAGGAGGCTTCTCCAGGCCGTGGGTATGGAGGGGTCCATCTAAAAGATGGGACATGGGCCCCTGCCACCGCAGGGTCTAAAGAAGGATGAGGAGTCCATAGAGATCAGATTTTGGGGAAGAAGGAGGAACTGGGAAGGGGCGCACTCAGAGCCAGTACAGCCCCTGCCCTCCACCAGCCAGGCCTTAGTCCTGGCTGCTCAGATGGTTCCACAGACCAATAGTGCCACGTTAAGTGTCCCAGCCTACATTCAATAAACCATCAAAGC
>NW_024418404.1:0-4463 GCF_014898765.1 Herpailurus yagouaroundi | reverse complement strand
CCAACTCCTATTCACGTGCACTCTTATTATGGCTAGAGTCCATAAAAGTGATTGCACCATTGCAATAAACATGATTACCAGTGCAATCTATTTTTTTTAATTCCATTTGTTCATTTATTTGAGAGCCAGAATAGTACATGGAGAATGTACCATCTAGGTTCTGGATTCTCTCGTTGATTCCAAATGTCTTATTGGTGCTGCGGCCATAAAGACGGTAAAACAATATTATCTGTACCATGAACATGTAAAATTTGGCACACCTCACTAGTATTACAATTTTGCTGTTTTGCATATATGTGTTTACAAATACACACGTGTGCACTGGGTGAAGTTAGATGTTTCATACTGCTATTCATATCATGAGAGATTCAATAGGTTTTAAAGAGTTAGATTCCAGTTACCAATTCTAATGTGGGATAACATGCACAGTTCTTGCTTATTTGTCACTTATCGTGCAATTATGAAGTTGAATTAGATCCCAAAGGGTAAATTCTTTTTAACTGTACGTAGCTGAACATATATCATTGAAAGTCAAACTTTGGCCTTTTGAAGATAACATGAGACTGAATGCGGAGAACCCAAAAACTCCATGAAAACGCTGCTAGATCTGATACATGCATTGACCAAACTCACAGGATACAAAATAGTGTAAAGAAACTGGTTGCATTTCTATACACCAATAAGGAAGCAACAGAAAGAGAAGTCAAGAAATCGATGCCAGTTACAGTTTCACCAAGAACCGTAAAATACCTAGCAAGAAACCTAACCAAAGATGTAAAAGATCTGTACAGTGAGAAGTATAGAAAATGTATGAAGGAAAATGATGAAGACACATCAAATACAGAAAAAAAAAAAAACAATCCATGCCAAAGAGTGGGAGAATGAATACTGTTAAAATGTCAATACAACCGAAAGCAATCTACACATTTAATGCAATACCAGTCAAAATTGTACCAACATTCTTCTCCAGACTAGAGCAAGCAATCTGAAAATTCGCACAGAATAACCAAAGAACCTGAGTAGTCAAAGATATCTTGAAAAAGAAAGCCAAAGTGGGAGGCAGCCCAGACTTTCGCCTCTCCTATGAAGCTGTAATCATTAAGATAGTATGACATTGGCCCACAAACAGGCACAGGAACCAATGAAACAGCATAGAGAACCCAGAAGGGGCCCCACAATGTATGGTGAACTCATCTTTGACATAACTGGAAAGACAATCCAATGGAGGGAAGACGGCCTCTTTACAAAGGGTGCTGGGAGAACTGAACAGTAACATGATGAAGAATAAACTAGAAGACTTTCTTACAACGTGCACAAAAATAAATGCAAAATGGATGAAAGCCTTAAATGTGAGACAGGAAACTATCAAAACACGAGAGGAGAAAAGAGGAAAAAAAACCCTTTGACCTCACTGCAGCAATATCTTCATTGGCATGTCTCAAAAGACAAGGGAATGAAAAGCAAAAATGAATGATCAGGACCTGGTCAGGATAAAAATCTTTCGCACTGCAAAGGAAACAATCAGCAAAATTAAAAGGCAATCGATGGAAGGAGTGAAGATATTTGCGAATGACATATTGGATAAAGGGTTACTACACAAAATGTATACAGAACTTACCCAAGTCACACCTGGAAAATGTAATACAGTGAAACAATGGGCAGAAGACATGAATAGACACTTTTCCAAAAGAGACATCCAGATGGCCCAAAAACACATGAAAGGATGCTCAACATCACTCATCATCAGGAAAATACACATCAAAGCCACACTGAGATACCACCTCACACTAGTCAGTGTGGCTAAAATGAGCAACTTAGGAAACCACAGATGCTGGTGAGGATATGGAGAAAGAGTAACTCTCTCTCACTGTTGGTGTGAAAGGAAACTGGTGCACCACTGCAAGCATGAAACCTACAGACATCACAATGATTCTAAACGCATAACTTTCCATAATAACACTGAATTTCAATGGACTCAATGCTCCAAACGAACAACATAGTGTATCAGAATGGATAGAAAAAACAAAAACAAAAAACAGAACAAGACCCATCTATTTTCTGTCTACAAGAGACTGCTTATAGACATGAGGACACCTTCAGATTGAAAGTGAGGGGATGGATAACTATCTATCATACTACTGGAGGTCAAAAGAAACCTGGAGTAGCCCACTTATATCATACAAAGTAGAGTTGAAATCAAAGGCTGTAAGAAAAGTTGATGAAGAGCTTTCTACATTAATTCGAGGGTCTCTCCATCAGGAAGAGCTAAATATTTTAAATGTCTACACACCGATTTCGGAGACATACAAATATATAAACAATTAATGAAAAACATACAGAACCTTGTTGATAACAATGTGGTAATTGCAGGGACATTAAATTAAACACAGAAAAAGGATGGAAAATCTCCAAAAGCATGGAGGTTAAAAAACATCCCACTAACGAATAAATGGGTCAACCAGCAATTTGAGAAGAAATTAAAAGATATAAAGAAACAAATGAAAATGAAACACAACAATGCAAACCCTTCGGGATGCAGCAAGGGCAGTCCTGACAGGGAACAACAAAAAACAAAACAAAACACAACAACAACAACGACGACGACAACGACAACAACAAACATTGCTATCCAGGACTATCTCAAGAACAAGAAAAATCCCCAATACAAAATCTAACAGCACACCTAAAGAACTAGAAGCAGGACAGCAAAGACACCCCAAAGCGAGCGGAAGAAGAAAAATGATAAGGAGCAGAGCAGAAATAAACAATATGGAGTCTAAAGGAAAACAGTAGAGCACATCAATGAAACCAAGAGTTGTGTTTTTGAGAAAATACACAAAATTGATAAACGTCTAGCCTGGCTTCTCAAAAAGAAAAGAGAGGGGACCCAAATAGGTCAAATCACGAATGAAAATGGAATTATTACAAAGAATCCCTCATAAATTCCAGCATTCATCAGGAAACAGTATACAATCTTCTATGCCAACAAACTGGACAACCTGGAAGAAATGGACAAATGACTCCATACCCACACAATTCCAAAGCTCAGATGGGAAGAAATAGAAAATGTGAACGGACCCATAACAAGTGAGGAAATTGAATCAGTTATCAAAAATCTCTCAATAAATAAGAGTCCTGGTCCAGGTGGCTTCCCTGGCGATTTCTTGCAGACATTTAAAGCAGAGATAATAGCTATCCTTCCCAAGCTGCTCCATAACATGGAAATGAAAGGAAAACTTCCAGACGCATTTTATGAAGCCAGCATTACTGTGATTTCCAAACCAGACAGAGACACAGAAAAACAGGAGAATTACAGGCCAATATCCCTGATGAATAGGGGTGCAGAAATTCTCAACAAGGTACTAGCAAATCACATTCAATAACATATAGATAGTATTATTCAACACGATCAAGTGGGATTCATTCCTGGCCTGCAGGGCTAGTGCCATATTCATAAATCAATCATTGTGCTACATCACATTAAAAAAGGAAAAGATAAGAACCATAGTACACTGTCAATAGATGCAGAAAAAAAAAACTATTTGAGAAAATACCGCATCCTTACATAATACAAACCCTCAAGACAGTTGGGATAGAAGTAAACTACTTTAAACATCATAAAAGCCATTTATCAAAAGCCCACAGTAAATATCGTCCTCAATGGGGAAAAACTGAGAGCATTCCCCCTGAGATCAGGAACAAGACAGAGATGTCCACTCTCACCCCGCTTGTTGAACACAGTGTTGGGAGTCTTAGCATCAGTAATCAGACAGCACATGAAATTAAAGGTATCATCATTTGCAACGATGAAGTCAAACTTCCACTTTTTGCAGATGGCATGACACTATACATGGAATTTCTGACAGACTCCATCAAAAGTCCTCTAGCACTGAGACATGAATTTAGCAATGTTGCAGGGTACAAAAACCAATGTACAGAAATTGGTTGCGTTTTATAAGCCAATAATGAAGCAACAGAAAGAGAAATAAAGAAACGGATCCCATTTACAATGCACCAAGAGCCATAAAATATCTAGGAATAAAGCTAACCAAAGAGGTAAAACATCTGTATGCTGAAAACTATAGAAGGCTTGTGAGGGAAACTGAAGAATATATATAGAAAGCAAAAAACATTCCTTGCTCGTGCAAGGGAAGAATAAATATTGGCGAAATGTCAATAAGACCCAATGCAATCCTCACATTATATGCAGCACCAATCACATTGCACCAGCATCCTTCTCCAAGCTGGAACAAGCAATCATAAAATGTGTATGGAAACACAAAAGACCCTGAATAGCCAAAGTAATACTGAAAAAGAAAACCAAAGTGAGAGGCACCACCATGCCAGACTTTAGCCTCTACCACAAAGCTATAACCATCAAGACAGCATGGTATTGGCACAGAAACAAATACATACACTTAATGGCATAGAATAGAGACCCCAGAACTGGACCTACATATGTA
>NW_024418403.1:0-10483 GCF_014898765.1 Herpailurus yagouaroundi | reverse complement strand
GCCTGGGGACCTGGGACTTGGCCTGGACGCCTCACCTACTGCACAGAACGCTCTTTGTCCCGCTGTGTCCCTCAGCCCTGGACCTTTTGTTCTCAGGATATCTCTACAGTCTTACAAATTAGTGAGGATCCCAAAGATAATTGTGTGTCTGTAGATTCTATGGATCCTTATTTACCACAGTAGGACTAAAACAGGTTCAAATATACATTAATTCATGTAAAATCACATGAAAACAGAAATATTTTTTGTATGGAAAGTAACATTGTTCCCAAATAAAAGGGGGCACTGAGAACAGTGGTTTTCTTGCATTTCACATTTTTGCAAGTCTCTTTCTTGTCTGTCTCCTTAGAAGACCAGTGGATGTTCAGATTTGCTTCTGCGTCTCTTGTGCTGTTTTGGCTGAAGTATATGAAAAAATTTATGTCCTTGACCAAATACAGGAGAATAGTATGTGTTATAACCTTTTCAGATAATTATGGGAATTCATGTTTGATACTATATTAAAACTACACAATGTGTACTTTCTCTGAGGTTCTTTGCAAACTGGAACTTGAAACAGTATCATTGACTGTGTCTTTCTCTGTTACATTAACTCCATAGGCCCATCTGCACATGGAATGGATCTTGTACTAATGCATGATTGTTTTTCGGTAATGTGTGTTGTTTCACTAAGTAATATAAGTGTTCCAGCATTGATTAGAGTGGAATCAAATTATCAAAAGTCATTTGTTTTGGGGCAATTGGGTGGCTCAGTTGGTTAAGCATCTGGCTTCGGCTCAGGTCATGATCTCATGGTCCGTGAGTTCAAGTCCCGCGTGGCGCTCTGTGCTAACATCTTGGAGCCGGGAGCCTGCTTAGGATTCTGTGTCTCCCTGTCTCTCTGCCCCACCCCTGCTTGCACTCTGTCTCTCTCTTATCTCAAAAATCAATAAACGTTTAAAAAATTTTTAAAGAAACTCATTTGTTTTAATATTACCACAAATCCCAACAGAAAACGTGGTCAGTACTGAGAAGCTGTCAAGCTTCTGGGTGGGTCACAGGTTAAATGGGATGGGCTCATGGGTGATGGGTTCTAAGGAGGGCACTTGTGATGAACATTGGGTGTTGTAAGTAAGTGATGAATCATTCAGTTCTACTCTTGAAACTAATATTAAACTGTATGTTAAATAATGAATTTAAATAAAAACTTGAGAAAAACAATGTAATGGTAAAAACCAGCGATTGCTCACAATAACCAGCACAGGGAGATGTTTGGTATTTTGTGGGTCATACGGTGCCTTGTTTTTGTCTCTAATTGGACAAAGTTGTGTCATGGTTTTGGAGTCTCCTTTTGTGCTTTTGATGTTCCGTGAGATGACTGGCTCATGTCCCACAGGAATAATATGGTCCAGTGGTGGCATAAGTCAGCTTCTGACCACACTGAGGCCCAGCTGTCAGTGTCAGACCAGTTCCCGATGTGGGGGCTGCTGTTTCTTCTGTCTTCAATTGCATATTTTAAAACACCTACAACCTATCAATAATAATTAAAGCATTGGTGTTTTGGGGAACCTGGGTGGCTCAGCCGGTTAAGGGTCAGACTCCTGATCTCATGGTTTGTGAGATGGAGCTCTGTCTCAGGCTCTGTGCTGACAGTGTGGAGCCTGCTTGGGATTCTCTCTCTTGATCTCTCTGTCTCTGTCTCTGCCCCTCCTCTGCTCATACTCACTCTGTCTCTCTCTGTCTTAAAATAAATAAATAAACTTTACAAAAAATCTGGAAGGACTTTTAAATCCTTAAATAATCCAGTATACATTGGCCTTGTTATGGTTCTTAAATATGTTTATTTGTTCTTGTATCACAACCTGAGAAGAAGCTTTCTCTCAGCTTACGGATTGTGCAATTTTTTCACACTAAAACTACTCCCAGAATTAGAGTAGGTCTTAGATTTAATATTTCATAAGCAGGAATATTGGTCATGGTCGTTCCAGACCCTAGTTCCAATATTTATCCTTTTGTCATGGAGTACCTCATTCCTGTCTCCTAACATGTCTGCCAGATTTGGTTACTGTTCTCTGTATCTCCTCAGAGACTGATTTGCTCAGGAAAATCTGAAGCAAAGGAGAGAAAGGAAGAGTAATTATACTTAGAGGAAAAAAGAAATCATGTAGTGGGGAATAAGAGGGACTTAATGGTTTCATGTGGAGGGTGTACTTCCAGAAATCTCCCACTCTGGCACATTGTCATTCTCCCCCCATACACACGCCCATGGGCCCACATCCCCCTACTCTCCACATAAAGGCGAGATCTTTGTGAAGTCTGTGCAGTGTTGCATTGCCCTGGCCCAGCTCCTGGTGGAGCAGAACTTGCCAGCCATTGCCATCCACTGTAGGATGCCCCGGGAGGAGAGGTGAGTGAGAGATGGAAAGATGTCTTGTGTCCTTGGGAAGAAATGAGACCCATGAGATAAAGGTCTGTGAACATGTTTATGGTTGTCTTTCTGAGAAACAAACATGTTATGATTGTCTTTTTGGTATCAGTAGTTTAAAGGTCTTCAATAACGAATTCTTGTGGCCAGCAACCTATGTGGCCAAGGCATGGACATTAAGCAGGTGAACTCTGCCATCAACTATCACCGGCCTGGCGATTCCCACACCTACCTGCATCGGGTAAGCTGCACACCCACACGGACATCCCAGTGCACCTCCCAGCCCCTGATTTCCTATGTCTTCGTACATTACACCCTCGTCCCTCCTTTTGGGTGTCTTCCTACTTTGGGGTCTTCCAGTGCTACCCTCTGTCCCCTTCCAGGAGGCCTGTGCAGGCCAGTTCCCCCAACGGCTTGGCCATCACATTTGTGTCAAGTGAAAACATCCTCAGTGAGGTGCAGGGTCACACTGAGGTCAGTAGTAGTGAGCTGCCTGATGAGATGGACGTTTCCTCCTCCAGTGAGTATTGATCCCATGAAATTGGTTCCTCCAACTGTTCAGAGTCTCCTTGTTCCTTAGAGACTTTGTCTTGAACCATGTAGTCCAGAGAATGGTGCCTGATGCCTAATGGGTGCCTGACAAGTTTATGCGTCCCAACCTTGATACCATGTTGGGATGTTTTCTTCATTTCTATGTCCGGTCCCTTTCCTCTCTCATTCAATTAATTTTTTTTTTTTTTTTGCACCTGAGTCTCTCCTCTGTCCCCACACACCACACAAACACCTGCATGTATAGGGGTTTGTGCTTCTGCCAGTCTCACTTAGCCTTCCCATGCCTTATTGTAACTGTGCATGTTTTCTCTGCCGTTGCAGCCATGGGAGAGGACGCACCATTTCACAGAGCCTGATGCAGGTCTCACACCCACGAGCCAGGAGATCATACATGACCTGAGCTGAAATCAAGAGTTGGATGCCCAACTGACTTACCTACCCAGGCACCCCTAAGGTTTATACTCCCTAATTAATTTCTTTTAAAAAATATTTTTAACTTTGAATATAGTTGGAAAACACAATTACATTAGTTTCGGGTGTTCAAAAATTGACTCAACTTCTGTACACATTTTCTTTTTTTGAGAGAGAAACAGCCAGAGCAGGGAAGAGAGTCAGGGAGGGAGGGAGAGGGAGAGAGAGAGAGAGAGAGAGAGAGAGAGAGAGAGAGAGAATGAATAAGAGAATCTCAAGCAGGCTGATTCCTGTGGGGCTGGATCCCATGATCCTGGGACCATGAGCGGAGAACCCACTGCCACCCAGGGGCCCTTCACCCTCTGTCTACACCATGCTGTGCTCACCAGAGTGTAGCTGCCACCTGTCACCAGACAGTGATGTTACAGTATCACTGATGATATTCCCTGTGCTGTGCCTTTTGTTCCTATGACCTGTTCCTTCCATAACTGGAGCCTGTGTCTCCCACTCCCCTCACCCACTGTGCCCATCCTCCCAACCTCCTTCCCTCTGACAGTCGTCAGTGAGTTCTCTGTATTTATAGGTCTGATTCTGCTGTTTGCTTGTCTATTTATTCATTTGTCTTTTTTTGTAAGTTCCACATATGAGTGAGATCATATGGTACTTGTCTTTCTCAATCTGATTTCTTTCACTTAGCAGACACACTGCCCTGTTTGTCCATCCATGTTGGCACAAGTGGCAAGATCTCATCCTTCTTGTGGCCGCATAATATTCTAGTGTGTGTGTATATATGTGTGTGTATATACCACACATCTTCCTTAGCCATTTGTCTGTGGGGGGAACACAGGTTGTATCCTTGTTGCTTTTGAAATAACTTAACTCACTGAACGTCATTTGGGATGTGGGCGCCCCCTGGCGTCCACAACCCTGTCCAGGTGCTGGAGCTGAAGGAGACCCTAGGGAGGGCCTGGCTGAGGAGGAGAAAGACAGCTGGGTCTTGTCTCCTTGGCCTTGTGGCCGCAGGTGTGGTGGAAGGTAAGGGGACACCCCCTCCCTCACCCCACTGCTCTGCTCTCAGGTGGATTCTGACTGAGAAGCCTGAGTGGGGTCTGGACTGTAACCCAGGTAGAGATGTCTGAGCAGAAGCCTGGGCTTTAGTGGGGAAAGGAAGAAGTTTCTGAGCAGCCCTGGACTCCACAGGGGTCAGGCTCAGGGGTGAGGCGGGATTGCAGGAGAGGAGAGCTCAGGAGCCCGTGCCATTGCTGAGGTGTCTGTGTCCCTGTGCACCTTGTCCTCCAGTCCCGTGATGGTGATACAGGGAAAACCGAAAAGTAGAAACACTTCCTGGGACTTCTATTTCTAAACGTTTCAAAACTCAGTGAAACGAAAATCATTTCTGATGTGGAAATAGCAACTCAATGTCTATACAATGCTCCATAGTGTGGACATGTACACTCACAGTTTGTGAGTGGACCCCACATCAGGTGCTGGGCTGACAGCACTGAGTCTGCTAGGGATTCTCTCTCTCTCTCCCTCCCTTTTCCTCTCTCTGCCCCTCCCCTGCTTGTGTACTCTCTCTCCGTCGCTCAATAAAAATAAATAAACCTTAAAAAATAAAGGAATTGGTGTTTTCACTTTTAGGGGGGTAAATACCCAAGAGTGCAATTATTGGATTATATGACGAGTCACTATGTTGTAAACCTGAAAGGAATGGAACAGTGTGTGTAAGCTACACTCAAATAATAGAAAAAAAAGATAATCAGAAATATTAGAGAACACTTTGGAAAAGAAGACATGAAATGTCACACACATATATTGGTAATAAATAAACACAAAGAAAATGAGAGTGTGGAATATGTAGAGAGACAGGTGCTAGAGGTGTGGTGATGAGAGGATTGCAAAGCAGGGGGCTAAGACTCTCCAGGAGCCAAAGCCTCGGTCCCCTGGCTCAAGCCTCTTTGATTTTTGCAAATTGTTCACAACAGCAAGCACATGCAACATAATATTTGGCCTCTTGACAGGTCATGTACCTGCAGTGTTTTCCATACTGGGTCATGAGTCCATCTGGCACCAGAAAAAACATTCTTATCCCCAGGGTGGTGCCTGGATGATGTCCTTCTGGAAAGAAGGAGCATTCCCAGCGGACTTTTGTCCTGGGAACGAAACTGCTTTCAGTTTCTTGCTGTTCTGTCCCTTTCCTTCAGGACATTCTTAAGGTGCCTCCGGCCTGTTGTTCTCCAGCATCTCCCTCTTTCTGTTTGTATTCGGTGGACTGTAGGAGGACATTGCATAACCTGAATTGTCAGTCGATACGTTGACAGGCTCCTCGTCTCTGGCACAGACTGTACATGCAAAGACAAATACACCGCATATTAATATAAACAGAATAGCAGTAGAGAAGCTAAAAATCTTAACATGCTCTACAGGGTTTAATTTTCCTAATCCCTCTCATATACATTCTAAGAACTTAGAACTGTATAACATGCCCAGATTGGTTTTGAAGGTCTCATATATCTGTGCTTGCAGATGTTGAATGTCCATAGACACTTTAGATTGTCCGAGCAAGTGTCTCTAACATCATTCCATGGAAATTTAGTGTTATAAAGCGGTAACAGGGTTACACATATTGATGTAGTGTTCCAATCACATTGTAATGATATTTGTCTTTGTAGCTCAGTAATTGATCTCCCAGCAGCATCACACAGCCTGTTGTAGGTCTGCAATCTCACAGCACAGTCGACTGTCAAGATCCCGTTGTGTCTTCCAATGTTGGAGCGATTTCTCATGCCATTGTTGCAAACATTGTACTGTCTGCACAGATTGGTGCAAAGAGACAGCCGCAGTAGCTGCGGCCGCAGTCACAGAAATAAATGCCTATGAGAGCTGCAACAAGCATTCCAGCAAACCGTGGGGATCGGTGAAGAACTCACCGTAGAGCATGGTCCATCAGATACATTTCTGAAGAATGTATGGTCGAGACATGCGAACCGGCAGCCACAGGCCAGGGCGTGCTCTAAGTAAATATAAGCTTTCGGGTGACAGAGTAAAGGGTATAGGATTGTTAAAACGACATATATATGTATAATGAGCAGTTAACACAGATTATAAGGGCCTCAGAATCAATCCAAACTCTCTGTCCCTTTAATAGTATGCATGGCAAACGGACACAAGCCCGTATGTACCAGGTACTATTGACCGTGAAAGATAAAGTAGAAATGTTGCTGGAGCTGTTGTTATACTATGTGCCCTTGCAGGTATGGAAAGGGTGGGGGTCAGCAGTTAATTTCCATATATGCTTTTGTAAGGGTCCTCGTTGTAAATGAGGACTGGGGGCAGAAAATCCCCCACTGTGCCAAACAATTGAGCCATTAGGAGTGGTGGGGATAGTATGATTATGCACACACCATTGTAGATTTTGTAACGAATTTTTAATGCGAGTTGAGCCCATAGGGCTCCAATCAATGATGCTTCCATAGGAAGTATTTAAAGGAACTCGCCCTATGTCCCCTCTACATGCTTCCCAAGTCACCCATCCATCCCATTCTGACAATGTACATGTAGCACGAAACCGGAAACACCAGAGGAGTGTCATTAATTGTAAGATTGGAGCCAATCAGAGAATGGGCTGATAGTACAAAAATATGTTTGTGCTGGGTCCCATTTTTAGTAATAGATAGCCATGCTTGAGGCTGACTTTTGAGGCTGTGTTTCCCATATCCAAAACATATAGGAGGACCTTCAATCCCTATAGTATAATCATCCATAACAGTACCTTCTTCATTTGGCCTATGTGGTCTTCTGCTGTCAAATGGCCCAGGTGTCCATTCGGTGTCATTTGTATACACTGGCATGGGGGAGTCATACCAATTGAGTCATATCCTGACTGAGAGGTGAATGAGGGATATAAGCCCAGGAAGTATAGTTATCACTGCTTACTGTAGTAGTTATAAACTCGAGCATCGCAAGGAAAAGGTGAGCAGGAGTTTGTGAGCTGCAAGTCTGCATCAATATTTTTTCAGCATCATGTGTCAACCTCTTAACTTGTCCCCAAGTAGGAGGTTACTGGCCTTCGTGTGCCTTGGAAGAGGGTGTGGTGCATTGGTCACAATTATCAGTTTCTGGATGAACATTCTGTGAAAGTCTTTGACTAGTGGAGTCATGGTAAACTGAGGTCACTTGGATCCACTCATGCCTGGGTTTCAAGCCCTGACTGCATAACAACTGGTAGCCTTGATCTGTTGAGACACAAGCATACCATTTGCTCCACACAACAACCTCTCCCTTTGCCCAGTGTCCCTTCTCATCTTTCCAAAATAACAGCTGATAAACAGGGGTGGCCTTTTTTTGTGCCAGTGTACCTCAGCAACAGGACATGTATGGGGTCCTTGTGTGTCCAAGAAGTTTAAAGTATATAAAGTACAGTGTGATTGTTCCCATGGTGTAGGTCTAAGTCCTTCTCCTTTTCCCCCTTTTTGTTTAATTAACATAATTTTAAGTCCCTGATGAGTGCATTCTATGATCCCTTGACCTTGAGGGTTATAGGGAATGCCAGTAAGAGGAGTAATTTGTTGGGCTGCAAAGAAGCGGGCTACCTTATGAGATACATATGCAGGGCCATTATCAGTTTTAATGCGTTGTGGGATACCTAGAATTGCAAAAGTTTCAAGAAAATGAGCAATAACGTGCACAGCCTTTTCTCTGGTACATTACGTAGCCTAGATCTATCTGGAGAAGGTATCCACAGTAACACGCACGTAAGAGAGCTTACCGGAAATAGAGAAGATGGCGGCGTAGGAGGACGCTGGGCTCACCGCGCTTCCTGCTGATCACTTAGATTCCACCTACACCTGCCTAAATAACCCAGAAAACCGCCAGAGGATTAGCAGAACGGTGTCGCCGGAGCCAAGCGCAGATGAGAGGCCCACGGAAGAGGGTAGGAAGGGCGGCGAGGCGGTGCGCGCTCCACGGACCGGCGGGAGGGAGCCGGGGCGGAGGGGCGGCTCGCCGGCCAAGCAGAGCCCCCGAGTCTGGCTTGCAAAAAGCGGAGGGGCCTGACGGACTGTGTTCCGACAGCAAGCGCGACTTAGCGGCTGGGAGGTCATAAGTTAACAGCTCTGCTCAGAAAGCGGGAAGGCTGGAGGACAAAGGGAAGGAGAGCTGCTGAGCCCCCGGACGACAGAATTCAGTTTGGTGGGGAACAAAGGCGCTCGCCAGCGCCATCTCCCCCGCCCATCCCCCAGCCAAAATCCCAAAGAGAACCAGTTCCCGCCAGGGAACTTGCTCGCTCCGCGCAAACACCCAACTCTGCGCTTCTGCGGAGCCAAACCTCCGGCAGCGGACCTGACTCCCTCCTGCTGCCACAGGGCCCCTCCTGAAGTGGATCACCTAAGGAGAAGCAAGCTAAGCCTGCCCCTCCTGTCTCTGTGCACCTTGCCTACCCACCCCAGCTAAGACGCCAGATCCCCAGCATCACAAGCCTGGCAGTGTGCAAGTAGCCCAGACAGGCCACCCACCCCACAGTGAATCCCGCCCCTAGGAGAGGGGAAGAGAAGGCACGCACCAGTCTGACTGTGGCCCCAGCGGTGGGCTGGTGGCAGACATCAGGTCTGCCTGCGGCTCCGCCCACCAACTCCAGTTATACACCACAGCACAGTGGAAGTGCCCTGCAGGTCCTCACCACGCCAGGGACTATCCAAAATGACCAAGCGGAAGAATTCCCCTCAGAAGAATCTCCAGGAAATAACAACAGCTAATGAGCTAATCAAAAAGCATTTAAATAATATAACAGAAAGTGAATTTAGAATAATAGTCATAAAATTAATCGCTGGGCTTGAAAAAAGTATAGCTGACAGCAAAGAATCTCTTGCTACAGAGATCAAGGGACTAAGGAACAGTCACGAGGAGCTGAAAAACGCTTTAAACGAAATGCATAACAAAATGGAAACCGCCACGGCTCGGATTGAAGAGGCAGAGGAGAGAATAGGTGAACTAGAAGATACAGTTATGGAAAAAGAGGAAGCTGAGAAAAAGAGAGATAAGAAAATCCAGGAGTATGAGGGGAAAATAGGAGAACTAAGTGATACACTAAAAAGAAATAATATACGCATAATTGGTATCCCAGAGGAGGAAGAGAGAGGGAAAGGTGCTGAAGGGGTACTTGAAGAAATAATAGCTGAGAACTTCCCTGAAGTGGGGAAGGAAAAAGGCATTGAAATCCAAGAGGCGCAGACAACTCCCTTCAAACGTAACTTGAATCGATCTTCTGCACGACATATCATAGTGAAACTGGCAAAATACAAGGATAAAGAGAAAATTCTGAAAGCAGCAAGGGGTAAACGTGCCCTCACATAGAAAGGGAGACCTATAAGACTCGTGACTGATCTCTCTTTTGAAACTTGGCAGGCCAGAAAGAATTGGCACGAGATTTTCAGTGTGCTAGACAGAAAAAATATGCAGCCGAGAATCCTTTATCCAGCAAGTCTGTCTTTTAGAATAGAAGGAGAGATAAAGGTCTTCCCAAACAAACAAAAACTGAAGGAATTTGTCACCACTAAACCAGCCCTCCAAGAGATCCTAAGGGGGACCCTGTGAGACAAAGTACCAGAGACATCACTACAAGCATAAAACATACAGACATCACAATGACTCTAAACCCGTATCTTTCTATAATAACACTGAATGTAAATGGATTAAATGCGGCAACCAAAAGACATAGGGTATCAGAATGGATAAAAAAACAAGACCCATCTATTTGCTGTCTACAAGAGACTCATTTTAGACCTGAGGACACCTTTAGATTGGGAGTGAGGGGATGGAGAACTATTTATCATGCTACTGGAAGCCAAAAGAAAGCTGGAGTAGCCATACTTAGATCAGACAAACTAGACTTTAAATTAAAGGCTGTAACAAGAGATGAAGAAGGACATTATATAATAGTGACAGGGTCTATCCATCAGGAAGAGCTAACAATTATAAATGTCTATGCACCGAATACCGGAGCGCCCAAATATATAAAACAATTACTCATAAACATAAGCAACCTTATTGAGAAGAATGTGGTAATTGCAGGGGACTTTAACACCCCACTTACGGAAATGGATAGATCATCTAGACACA
>NW_024418402.1:0-6015 GCF_014898765.1 Herpailurus yagouaroundi | reverse complement strand
TGTGCCTGTCTATAAAAGTGCCGTAAAAACCTCGCTCGGGGCCTCTTAGCGTCACCGGCAACGAGTGCACAGAGGTCCGGGTTCGAACCTGCAATAAACGACCCTTGCTGCTTGGCTTTGACTCTGGACTCTGGTGGTGTGTTTTCGGGGGTCTCTCAAATCAGGGCATATCACTTGGGGGCTCGTCCGGGATCCCCCCCCCCCCAAGCCCACCAGACCCCAAGTCAACGGGTCGTCCCTGAGACCGATCGGTAAGTGAGCCGGCTCTGTCCGTTTCTGTCTGCATATCGCCTGTTCGTTTCTGGCTCTCTCCCGCACGGGATCTGTATCGGGGACTGACACAGCCCTGGCGGACACGCTATAGGGCAGTCAGTCGGGTCCAGTAGGAGACGTCCACTGGCACCTGTCTGGGGCACCTTTTTGGGCCCGTCGGAATTCTTCTGTTCGGGTGACAGACACCCGAAACGCCCTAGTGATCTATGTGTTGTGTTCTTTATTCTGTAACCTTTAAGCGTTGACCCCCTTCTCTTTCACAGGTGACCTGGCCTGGCACAACCGGGAATCCTCCTAACTTTACTATCTCTCCTTTCAGTCCTTTTCTCCACCTCCAGGATACAGATGGGCCAATCTCAAAGCACTCCTCTTTCTCTCCTTGTTGCTAACTTCAGGGATGTTAGAACCAGAGGACAGAATTTGAGTCTAGACATCCAGAGGGGAAAATTAATAACCCTCTGCCGCTCCGAATGGCCAACCTTCAGCGTTGGATGGCCACACGAAGGAACTTTTTGCCTCCCTATAATCGCTAAGGTGAAGTCAAAGATTTTTCTACCGGGTCGCGAGGGGCACCCGGATCAGATTCCCTACATTCTAGTATGGCAAGATTTGGTAGGAAATCCACCCCCTTGGTTGGCCCCCTTCCTGTCATCAGGAGCATGTAAGGCCCTTGCCATGAGGCCCGCAGACCCCCCCCAAAGCCAAAGACGCCATCCGCACCCTTGTATCCCATATTGACCGATAGTCAGGACCTACTATCCCTAGACCCTCCATCCTATCATCCCCGTCCCCTCGTACCCCAGGCCCTGCCCGCAGCAGCCGCCCCGCCAGTCGCCCCGCTAGTTGCCCCCCTTAGGGGAACCGGGAGGACGGGAAGCGGCAGCTGCGCCGGAACCAGGAGGACGGGAGGCAGCAGCCGCGCCGGGCCCCATTGAAAACGAAACCAACCACAAGGGGCCAGCCGGCCGAACCCGCGGACGCACCCAGCGTGAGCCAAACCCTCGCCTCCCCGGCTCCACTGTGGCCCTACCCCTGCGGGAAATAGGACCCCCAGATGAAACAGGCAACCCCCGACTCCAGTATTGGCCCTTTTCCACCAGTGACCTGTACAACTGGAAAACACAGAACGCTCAATTCTCTGATAACCCTAAAGACCTAATAGCTCTTTTAGACAGTGTCATGTTCACCCACCAGCCCACCTGGGACGACTGTCAGCAGCTCCTCCGCATCCTGTTCACTACAGAGGAGCGAGAGAGGATCCGATTAGAAGCAAGAAAGCTGGTTCCCGGAGACGACGGTCAGCCGACATCTAACCCTGACCTCATTAATGCGCCTTTCCCCCTAACCAGACCTCCATAGGATGAATGGGACTACAACACGGCAAGAAGGTAGGGGAAGGCTACTCATTTATCGCCAGACTCTGATGGCGGGTCTCCAGGCTCTTGCTCGCAAGCCCACCAATTTGGCTAAGGTATATTCGGTCGTACAGGGAAAGACAGAGAGTCCAGTTGCTTACTTAGAGAGACTAATGGAAGCCTTTAGACAGTTTACCCCCATGAATCCAGAAATCCCTGAGAACCAGGCTGCTGTCGTTATGTCCTTTGCAAATCAAGCAGCTCCTGACATAAAAAACAACAACAACAACAACAACAACAACAACAACAACAAAAAAAAACAAAACAAAACTCCAAAGGCTAGAGGATTTAGAAGGTAAACAGATCCAGGATCTGCTCCGTATAGCACAACAGGTCTACAACAACAGGGACGCCCCAGAAGAGAGACAGATCAAGGCCACAGAGAAAATGACTAAAGTCCTGGCCGCTATAGTCCAGAAAGAACAGCCACCCCCAGAAGGCACTCAAACAACACGCCCTCCCAGGCGGCACTTAGATAAAGATCAATGCGCCTATTGTAAAGAAAAAGGCCATCGGATACGAGAATGCCCCAAGAAGACACAACCCCGCCCCAGCCAAGGACAATGGCAGCCTAAAACAGCCCCCATACTGTTTACCCAAGATACAGAATAGGGAGGATGGGGTTCGGATCCCCTCCCCGAACCTAGGGTAATGTTGCAAGTGGAGGGGATCCCGGTCCAGTTCCTAGTTGACACCGGGGCACAACACTCAGTTCTGGTCAAGCCCCATGGAAAAGTATCTGAAAAATCATCCTGGATACAAGAGGCCACCAGAATAAAAACGTACCCTTGTACAACTCAAAGGACTGTAGACTTAAGGACTGGGAAGGTAACCCACTCCTTCCTGGTCATTCCCGACAGCCCCTGCCCCCTGTTGGGGAGGGATTTGCTTACCAAAATGGGGGCCCAAATTCATTTCCAACCGGGAGGACCCACAGTGACTGACTTTCACAACCAACCCATATCTGTACTCACTGTGAGACTGGAAGATGAATACAGGCTCCATCAGAAACCCACTCCTCTGGATCAGGGTATCGAGCCCTGGCTTCAACGCTTCCCAGACGCGTGGGCAGAAACGGGTGGTATGGGGCTAGCAAAACATCGCCCAGCCCTATTTATAGAGGTCAAGCCCGGGATGGACCCCGTCCGCGTGCGCCAATACCCTATGCCCGCAGAAGCCAAAAATGGCATCACACCGCATATCCGCCGCCTCCTTGACTTCGGGGTCCTACGCACCTGCCACTCAGCATGGAATACCCCCCTGCTGCCCGTGCGCAAACCCAACAGTGGGGAATACAGACCAGTGCAGGGCCTGAGAGAAGTCAATAAGCGGGTGATGGACATACATCCAACCGTTCCTAACTCCTATACTCTCTTGAGCGCCCTCAGCCCAGAAAAACAATGGTATACTGTTCTGGATCTAAAAGATGCTTTTTTCAGCCTACCACTAGCGCCTAAAAGTCAAGAGCTATTTGCATTCGAGTGGACAGATCCAGACAGGGTCATAAATGGCCAACTCACCTGGACCAGACTACCGCAAGGATGCAAAAACTCTCCGACCCTGTTCGACGAGGCTCTACACGAAGATTTAAGTGAGTACAGACAACACCCAAATATAACTCTCCTGCAGTATGTTGATGATCTCTTGATAGCTGCCGAGACGCCCAAAACCTGCATCCAGGGAACCGAAGGTCTCCTGCGAACTCTGGGAACCTTAGGTTACCGCGCCTCAGCAAAAAAGGCTCAGATCTGCAAGTCAGAGGTAACTTACCTGGGTTACTTACTGAAAGGGGGTCAACGCTGGCTAACGGATGCCCGGAAGGAAACCGTCCTTCGTATTCCCAGACTGCAGACACCATGACAGGTGAGGGAATTCCTGGGGTCGGCTGGGTTCTGCAGACTATGGATACCAAGGTTTGCTGAACTAGCAAAACCCTTATACCACGCAACAAAAGATCACCAACCCTTTAGTTGGACGGAAGAAGCCGAACAGGCCTTCCAGCAAATCAAAACTGCCCTGCTATCAGCACCTGCCTTGGGACTCCCCAATGTTTCCAAACCCTTCCACCTATATGTAGATGAGAGCCGGGGCATAGCTAAGGTGGTGCTAACCCAACATTTGGGGCCCTGGCGCAGGCCAGTCGCTTATCTATCTAAGAAGTTAGATCCAGTGGCCGCCGGATGGCCACCCTGTCTCCGGATGATTGCAGCCACTGCCCTGATGGTAAAAGACGCTGATAAGCTGACCATGGGCCAAGAACTACAAGTCACCAGCCCGCACGCCATCGGAGGCACCCTCAAACAGCCGCCTGACCGATGGCTGAGCAATGCCCGACTCACTCATTACCAGGGACTGCTACTGAACCCCCACAGGATCATCTTCACTCCCCCCCCCGACGGCCCTGAACCCAGCATCACTGCTGCCAGATCCAGACATGGGGACCCCATTTCATGACTGCACTGACATACTGGCACAGGTTTATGGGATTCGAGAGGACTTGCAGGATCAGCCATTATCAGACGCAGACGCCATCTGGTTTACCGATGGAAGCAGCTTCGTTCACCAAGGACAAAGGTGTGCGGGGGCAGCCATGACTTCAGAGACCGAGGTGGTGTGGGCAGAAGCTCTACCCCCCGGAACCTCGGCCCAGAAGGCTGAGCTAATAGCCTTAACCCAGGCCCTAAAGTTAGGAAGAGATCGCAAGCTAACCGTATACACTGATAGCCGATATGTTTTTGCCACCGCTCATGTACATGGGGCGATACACAGAGAACGGGGGCTCCTCACGGCTGAAGGAAAAGACATCAAAAATAAAGAAGAGATTCTAGCCCTACTAGCAGCCATATGGGAACCCAAAAAGCTAGCAATTGTGCATTGCCCAGGACATCAGAAGACAACCGACCCAGTTTCCCAGGGCAACAATTTGTCCGATCGGACTGCAAAAAACATAGCTCGGCCCCCAGCGCAATTACTGACCCTACAGCTGCCAGATCCCGGGCCCCGGGAATTGCCCCCCAGCCCTGAGTATTCAGAAAGCGATCTTCAATGGATGAGTAAACTTCCTATGACCCGAGTCAAAGATGGCTGGTGGAAAGACTCCAAGAACAACACTATACTCCCAGAGAAGCTAGGATGGCAGGTTCTAGAGCGGATCCATCACAGCACCCACCTAGGTTCCCGGCGAATGTTAGATTTAATGAGACAGACTGGACTGAGAATCAAAAATGTCTCCGATAAGGTTGATCAAGTAGTCACTAAATGTACTGTGTGCCAACTCAACAATGCGAGTAGTAATCCTCAGACATCAGGGGCAAGACAAAGAGGGAGCAGACCGGGGACCTATTGGGAAGTAGATTTCACTGAGGTAAAACCAGGAAAATATGGATATAAGTATTTGCTAGTTTTTGTAGATACCTTTTCAGGATGGACCGAAGCCTTTCCAACCAAGAATGAAACGGCGCAGATTGTAGCCAAAAAGATCCTGGAAGAAATCCTGCCCAGGTATGGTTTTCCAGTAATGATGGGGTCAGACAATGGACCTGCATTCGTCTCTAAGGTAAGTCAGGGACTGGCTTCCATACTTGGGGTTGATTGGAAATTACATTGTGCATACCGACCCCAAAGTTCAGGGCAGGTAGAAAGAATGAACAGAACATTAAAAGAGACCCTAACCAAATTGACCATGGAGACTGGCGCTAAGTGGGTAGTCCTTCTCCCCTACGCTCTGTTCAGGGTGCGTAACTCCCCATACAAACTGGGACTCACACCCTATGAAATAATGCATGGTAGACCACCCCCCATCATCCTTAACCTAAAAGATGACCTTGTCAAAACTGAGAACGATTATGGTCTTGAACTCTTGCTCTCCTTACAAGCCTTGCAGAGGGTCCATGAAGATGTATGGCCCAAATTAAAAGAACTTTATGAGACTGGACCCCCGCCTATTCCTCATCAATTCTGACCCGGGGATTGGGTCCTCGTCAAACATCATCGGCAGGAGACTCGAACCCAGGTGGAAAGGACCCTTCCAGGTCATCCTGACAATGCCTACGGCCATCAAAGTAGACAGAATCGCCTCCTGGATCCATTACACCCACGCCAAACCGGTGGACCCGTTCTCAGACCTCATCGGACCCTCAAAGACAACCTGGACTGTTGACCGGACTAAGGACAATCCTTTAAAATTGACCCTAGGCCGCCAACGGACTAAACCGTAACTATGGTACTTGCCCTCCTCTTGATTGTTCTGCAAACTCTGTCTGTAGATCCAAACCCCCACAACCCCTATAATTTGACATGGGAAATTACTAATTTAGAGACTCATGAA
>NW_024418401.1:0-13493 GCF_014898765.1 Herpailurus yagouaroundi | reverse complement strand
TGCTGGTGAAGGTCGTTTGGCTGCACTGAACACTTGCAACTTGGAGGTGATTAAAGCTTGTCCACTCTTCCAGCGGAAATATACATAACAATTATACATCCATGGACGGAGGAAATGTCCAGGGCTCACACAGAGAATCTTGGGGCTATGGAATGAAAGTCATGTTAAAACACAGGAGTCACTGATATATTGTTTGGGAAAACATAGGAGCTTTGTGAGTCTGACTGCTGTGCTGGATGGTCACTTTTCTGTCGGCAGGGGCCAAACTCACTTTTACAGATTAGATTCCTGATGATCGGGGGTTACCAACATTGTGCGACCAGTAGAGTTAATCAACAAGAAGGAAATTGGCCTCAATGGGAATCTCTGGCTGGTACATCAGGCAGAGCTTCTCCAGGTGTAAAGAGAAAACCCCTGTCCCTCCCTCTCTGTTACCAGGGCTAGCTCGCTCTCTGTTATTGAGTGCCTTGGAGGTGAGTTTCCTTCTAGAAGAGTCCAGAGTGAAGGAGGTGAGGGGTGGGAGGTAGAAGTCCAGTTCAGTGAATATTCTGTGAAGGACTATGGAGCAAAAGGGGGCTGAGCCCAGCCTGTGGGTCTCTCCCTGGTTTCCTCAGACAGCCCCTGGGTCAGGACTCAGGAAGACAAGATGACAAAGTCACCTGACCACCGTGCAGGAGGAGAGGGGTCAGGGCAAAGTCTCAGAACCCCGGGGAGGGCCTGGCTCTCTGTGTCCCCTCAAAAGGGCGGGAGCCCAGATCTGTCGCTCCCCTGCCCCACACTGCCCCACGCTGCCCTGCCTTTTCCCTCATGTGCTGTCCTGTTCCCGCAAAGGGGGCACGGGCCTCTCTGTCCCTATCTGTGCCTTGTGTCCCATGGAGCTGCGGCTCTTACTCTCTCCTTGAACATAAAACTTTAGATGCACATTTGTTTTCTTCTGTGCTTTCCTTGCGGGTTGATTGGTTAGTTAAAAAAGACTCCTGAAGTTTGAGACAGTAAATAAATAGAAACTCTGAGAACTTCCAGGGTCTGCATGTTTGCTGTGCATCCTCTGGGGGTGGGGACAGGAGAGGCTGTGAGGAGCCAGCGTGGACAGGACTGTGCCCAGTCGGTGCTCAGTGCATCCTGGGCTTTGATAAAGTCTCTCCTCAGCTGCCTCATCAATGTTGCTCCCTTGTCCTGGTCCCTTCAGTCAAACCCTTGTCCCATCAGGCTGTGAATCATAGGGCACAGATCTCTCCTGTGTCCAGGACCTTGTGCAGCCAGAGTTTCCTGTGACCAGGACAGCCTAGGCTCAAGTCTGGGTCGGGACTCAGCCCCCAAGTTTTGCTTGTTTCAGTTTTTTTGTTTCTATGTTTCTATGGAGACTTAGGCCTGTTCTTGTTCTTGTGTAAGTTTCTGCTTCCATTTCCTCTGGTGTCCCCCAGTCTGGGACAGTCTCAGGGGTCCTTGGGCCTCTCATTTTACCCACAGGCCCAGTGAGCCCCTGCACACAGGAGTCTCTGTGGATTTGCAAGATGAATTTTGAGATACATCTATCTCTTCTCCTCCTTCTAGGGCGGTTCTGGATCATTCTTTCCATCTTTCCCCCCATCTTTTTTAAAAAGCAGATTCCAGAGTGAGAGACAGGATCTGATAGTTTCTCATCCTTATTAAATTTCAGTTAGTTTGTGTCTTCTCTGCTTACCTGCTGCCCCCCTGCCTTTAGTTCTAGAGCTCTTAGTCCTGGTTGCAAACCTAATTCCTAGAGGCAGAAAGTAGTGTCTAATCTGCATTCACATTTGTCTTCAGTATATGACCCTTGGGCCTAGGTACACCTTTTGTGAAAGAGAACTGTCATTGTGTCCTGTGCTGTGCAAAAGGGATGGTGTGGGATGGAGGAGGTGGGGTTTAGGTGGGAGACCAGCACTGGTGAGAAAAGTGGTGGCTGCCGTGAACAGATGTGGCCTGAGACTGATCGGGAAGGGACAGGTGCTCTATGCTGATCGTTTATCCAACTGATAATTGAGTATCAGATACAGGAACACTGTTGTAGCGTCTAGGACACTTCAGTGATGTAAAAACAGGCAGAATTTTCCAGCCTCATGGGGATATGTTCTGGTAGTAAGGGACAGACGATGTGCTAGTAAATAAGGGAAGTGTGTGTGTGTTAGAAGTTGGGAAGGGCTTTGAAGGAAGCTGACCCAGAGTTACCTGTGTTGGGCCAGGGAAGGTGGCTACTTTACTATCAGAGGGAGCCTCACTGGGAAGGTGACCTCTGAGAGATGTGCAGGACACAAGGAGTTGTTGAAGAGCATGTCTCAGGGAGTTCTTTCCAGGCAGGGGAACCTCCAGGCACATGCACTAGGGCAGAGCGTGTCCTGTGTTCAAGGAAGGGTGAGAGGCCACTGTGGCTGGAGCAGAGAGCATGTGAAATGCGGTCAGATGTCTAGACCTTAGGATTAGAAAGGTTTTGAGTTTTCTCTGAGTGACATGTGGAGTCACCAGATGGTTTAGAACAGATGGTCCACCTGGTACTACTTCTCTTTCGAAGCATCTGTTTGCTGCTGTGCAGAATCGAGAGGTGCAGGGCAAGAAACCAGTAGGGAAACTGAGGGAAACTAGTGCAGTGTCCAGGAGGGGGATGTCGGCTGGAGCTCTGGGGTGTGAGGAGGGAGAGTAATAGGAAGTGACTGTCTTCTGGATATATTTAAAGATGGACTTTGTAGCATTTCCTAATGCATTAATTCTGAGATGTGAAGAGGAAGGCACCCAATATTTCAGACTGCAAGTAGAAATGTGGAGTGCCTTCTGTGGGAACCAGGAAGACTCTGGAAGTAGGACATTTGGGGAAGCAGCATCACAGGCACCCAATTTAGGAATGTGGAATCTGAGGTACTTATTAGAAATGAAAGTGAAATTGGCAGCTGGATATAGAGTGCAGGGCGGGAGAAATATCTAGGTTGAAGAAATAGATGTAGGAGGTGACACCATACAAATGATGTTTAGAGCCTTCAGCATAGATGAGGCCACCAAGGGATGATGACAATAGAAGAGAAAGGAACAGGACCAAACCCTGGACTCCTCATTGCTAAGCAAGCTGATCAGAGCACACGCACATACTGAACAGTTCTGCTTCTGCACCTGGAAGGCACACACTCCAGGGAGACCCAGCCTTCAGTGTGCACTGGAATTTCCTGGACTTAGGAAGAGCTAGACAGTCTGGAGTAGAGCATGAGATTCTGGGTTTATAATAAGGTTGGCGCTACTGCTGGTTTCTCAGACCACACACTGAGCACCAAGCACATAAAGCAGGATTCCCACGTGGCTGTGCCTCAGCCTCTCCTGTGGGGCTTATTAAGTAGTGATTCCTGCCCTCCCCTCCCCCTGACACACA
Organism: Herpailurus yagouaroundi; assembly: GCF_014898765.1. NCBI lineage: Eukaryota > Metazoa > Chordata > Mammalia > Carnivora > Felidae > Herpailurus > Herpailurus yagouaroundi. Next base: position 10,120 of record NW_024418401.1, on the reverse strand, counting down.
CACACACACACAACCCATTCTTTTTTTTTTTAATGTTTATTTACTTGTGAGAGACAGAGTGTGAGCAGGGGAGGGGCAGAGAGAGAGGGAGACACAAAATCTAAAGCTGGCTCCAGGCTCTGAGCTGTCAGCACAGAGCCTGATGTGGGGCTCGAACTCACCAATGGTGAGATCATTACCTGAGCCGAAGTCAGATGCTTAACTGGCTGAGGCACCCAGGTGCCCCAACACACATATACACACTCTTAAGATGATGAGCCAGGGGAGACGCCTGGGTATTTTGCAACAACGCCACAAGCAATCCTGGGGTTCCACCAGGACCACTGAAGTCATTGATGAGAGCCCTCATTGTGGGAAGGAGTCTTACATTCACATTTAAATGGGGTTTTTTAGGAAGAAAAATGCAAGATATGCTGGGAGAAACACAGTTTCTCTCCCATGGGACACATCAGGTGCCAGATAGAGGAAGTGGTTATAGGCTCAACATAAAACTCTGAGATACTAAGAGGTAGATCTTAAATGTTTGCAACACACACACACACACACACACACACGCAGGTTACTGAGACATGATGCAGGTGTAGCTGACTCTATGGTGGTAATCATTTGCAGTATACAAATGTATCCAATCAAAAGGTTGTGCCCTTAAACTTATAAAATGTTGTATATCAATTTTATGTCCATGAAAGTGGAAAAAAGTACTGAATCCTTGCTCTCTACAAGTATTCCTTCACAGATCCTCACTCTTTGTTTTAAACAACAGTGTCCAAGTTGTTTTAACTGAAGCAATGTATATTTATGAGGAAATATATATATATATATACACACACACACATATATATACACACATATATATATACATGTGTATATATATATAATCAGGGAGAAATATAAATACAAATTTTAAATATATAATATAAAATATAAATTATATGTAATAAATACTAAAATGTTTTTAATATAAATATATGAAGTATAAATCAAATTATATTTGTATATTATGAGTATATATATTTATAGGGAAATATGTAGCATGTATACATTTAGAGTATTATGCATCATTTATTGCAGCGAAGGCCACAGAACAGTCCTGAGGCCAACAGCCAGGAGGAGAATCCATAGTCCCACCCTAGGTCAAGGCCCAAATAGGAACCACTGTCCGTGGTGCTGGTCACAGATGCCACCGTTCACACCACTAGACCATGAGGTGAGAACTGCTGTCGCTGCTGCTCCTGGCAGGTGGATGACAGGACTGCCACTCACATCGCCTGTGCCAAATGCATCAGCACTGTCCCAGCTTCCCTGTCTCCACATTCTGAGTCAGAGTCTGGTATGTGGTCACCTGGCTGGTGGAGTCTTAGGCCGTGTCCAGCTGCAACAACGTTGGCATCATGATTTTGCTCTGGATTCCCAGGGAGTGGTCACCAACACTGTTGGACTTGAACGCCTCATTTATACTAGTCTCTGCATTCCCGGCCATAGCTCTGTGAGACTCCATGCATTCCGGTGGTTCCCAAAGTCACCCCTGTTGTAGGCAGACTCTAAGATGACTCCAAAGTGCCTGTCCTCTTGTATTCATGCCCTTGAGTGACAGCCACTGTGGGAACAGAAGCTGGTTATAGTGACTTGCTGGTAACAAATAGAATAGGGTGAAGTCATACAAAGTATATCTGGGAACACCAAGCACAAGACATGAGGAATCTGGAGTCAAGTGTGCCCAGGTGGGCCGTCAAGCCAGGCTGGGGAAGTAGGGTTTTCTGATGGAACCCAATGACAAATGACCCTGCATTCCTTCCCCTCCTGAGGGGTTTTTCTATAGACCTCAACCTCCACAGCCACTGCCATCAGATGACATGAGGAGGAGGAAAAAGGTCACCAGCAGTGATGACCTGTGGCTGGAAGGACAGGTGAAGTCTGTAAACAGGACAGGAAGAGAAGGGAAGAAACAAAGCCCCCAAAGGTAACACCTGGGGAGCCAAACACTCCCCCAGGGCAGCCCCATGGCCACAAAATGAGGAGGAGAATAGTCTCTAGTCTCCCTGTGATGCCCCTGTGGCCCAGATCTCCCTTCCTCCAACCCAGGACACTGTCCGAAGGAGCCCACACTGGTACACCCTGTTGATTTATCTCTGCTCATCTCCAGAACAGACCACCATGGCCACCCACTCTTGGAAGTCCTCCTCCCTCTGTATGTATTAGTTCAGTCATGTGCAGCAGAAATCCAGCTCCCAGTAGGATGAACGGGACACAGCTTCTATGTGTCTCCCAAGAGTGAGTCAAGCCATCCAGGGCTGTGAGTGTATCTCTGCCCCACAAGGCTGTCCAGGCATGCAGCTTCCTGTGACCTGGGAAGTTTCCCTTAGTAGCATGAGCCAGAGTACCTAAGACCAAGTCCATGGTCCATGAGCACACAGGGAAAGCAGAAAATGAGGAAGTTTCCCTCCTTTCAGGGCAACACCTCCTACATCATTCTGCTCATAATGGCTGGAATGTAGTCACACAGACAAACACAGTCTCATGCGAAGCTGGTGAATGAATCTGTTTTTAATCTGAGTGACCCTGTGCTCCCATGAAACTCTATCACTATGGAATAAGGATGATTTTTGCTGTACTTAAATTTTTAAAAATGGATAGGATGGAGGAGGAAACTTACTGTTCACTCTGTACTCCTTCATGTTACATAAAGTTTTTAAATCTTGTGCATGTCTCAGTCAGTTGACATGAATTTTGAATTAGCAAGAAAGCTTACCTCCATTTAGTAGACACATATTAGGCAGTAGTAGAGTGCCAGCTCTCTGCTAGGCCACAGTAAGAGAAATAAAAAGGAATTCACGTGGGGTGAATAACCTGGAAAATGCAACTAGTATAATGAGTTCTGGGGAAACAGCCTCCAGACAGAAGCTTAATGAGCGCGTACTGTGGGCCAGGTGTTGTGCGACATACTAGGGACAGAAAGAAGATGCAGGTACATACCTTGTGACCTAAATGTCTCCTGCTGATGAGCTTCTGTGCCAACCCCTGACTTTCCAGGAACCCTACCTCTGTGTCTTGTTCCTGTGTGGGAATGAGCTGAGAACTTGAAAAGAGAAACTTTGCCCATTTGGTCCAAAAATTAGTGAAAACGTTTAGGTAGAGAATACTAACTTTCTTATGTAACTGACTCATCAATACAAAAGAAAATTACTAAGAAAGAAAATGAATGAAAGGAAAGAAACCAACAAAGTGGAATCACAAGAAGTGACTTTGTGGGATCTTGTATGTGGCAAACTAGAAGAAATATTGGAAACCAGGATTTGCCTGGGAACATGACAAAGGAAAGCAAAAAAAATGGTTCATTAAGTGATGGTGCTTTCCTGGAGGATTAGAAGGTCTGACAAGTCAAGGGGGAAATGTACAGAGAGGATGACCTCTCAGCTTGACAAAGTTGAGTCAGACCTTTCCAAATAATAGCATGAATGTTGTGTCTAGGACCCTGCTTTCATAACACAGCTCAGCTGTGCAGTTCTCTTGTCCAACATGGTGCCCAGATTTCTAATCATCTTGTTCACTGTTTGTGCACTTGTGTATGAATCCGCCCAGTTTAGAGAATGTGCTACCCTCCATTCCTGCCATTTGTCACCTGGAACACCCTCATGCACACAGATTCTATAATAAAGCCCAATGGCCTCTTGATCCACTGGCCTTGTAGAGTCTCCTCCCACTGAGTGTGGGTGAGACCTGGAAAATCCTCTAACCAATAAAACGTGGCAGTGGTGATGTTGGATCATATAGCATCAAGATTTCCACCTTGCCAGCTGTCTACTATCTTCTCAAAGTACAAGCTTTGCTGAGGCCAGCAGCTGCTTTAGAAAGACCAGAAACTGAGTTCAGCCTTCTGTCTACATCCAGCAAGACACTGAGGCCCCCAGCCCACAACCAGCAAGGGAACTCTCAGTCCTCCCCCTAAGGCAGGCTTTCCATTTCTTGAAGACAGACATCCTGTTTTCTCTTTACAACGTGAATGTCAAGTTATTTGCTCTCCCTGCATCTGGGAGGCCCCATGAGTGAGGAAAGGCAGGATAGGAGAAAGTACCTTGAGGAGAGTGAGGCTAGACTTGGCCTCACCTCTCACCTTGGAGAGCAGGTATCACCAGGAAGTCACTTAGAAACAGAGAAGTCAGAGACAGCAAGGATTAGAAGGACATGAATGGCCACCTCAGTGTCTCTCAGGCCTGCACAGGGCTGTGCTTTTGGGGCTGCGGATAAAACTGATGAGGAAACTCTGCCCCTGCCCCCCACAGCTGGTCTTCCCCCCTCAGCACTGTGGACAGCCCACCTCACAGCCCAGATGCACACACCATGGACTCCATACAGCTTAGATGTGACCCTCTCTCCCACCATCTGCAGCAAACCAACTCCATCAGCCAATGTAGAACCAACTCTTCTGTCACTTCAAACCCCATGGACTTACTTATAGGGACTGTGAGAAATGCATACCCTTCACAAGACTCAGTGCTGGAGGAGGAGAAGCTGTCAGAGCCATAGAATGAGGTGACTCTTAATGCAGCAGGTGAACAGTGTCCAGGAATGAAAAACAAAACAAAACAAAACAAAACAAAACAAAACAAAACAAACAAACAAAAAATGGTGGGCTCTTGAGTCCAGGAGTCTGTTTTGTTAGAATCATGGCTCAGCCAACTGAGTAATGTAACTTCTGAGTGATCTTGATTTCCTTGCCTATAAATTGGAATTGATAGCTTTCCCTGTCTCATGGGACTATTATGAGGTTGAAATGATTCAATTATTTTAACGTTTACTTATTTTTAAGACAGAGAGAGAGAGAGACAGAGTGCTAGCAGGGGAGGGGCAGAGAGAGAGAGAGAGAGACACTGAGTCCAAAGCAAGCTCTAGATTCTGAGCTGTCAGCACAGAGCCCACAGGGGGCTCGAACTCAGGAACCGCGAGATCATGACTTGAGCTGAGCCAACTGAGCCACCCATGCGTCCCAACATTTTAAATGAAGTGAATGTGCATAACAAATTGTAATCTTGGGTATGAGAATTGATAAATCAAACGTATAATGATGGTATCTATCTTCCACAAAGTCAGCTATAAAAACAACAGGTAAATAAATAAACACTAAGAAGATTAAATAATTTCTGAATATTTGGGTGGAAACCAGGACACTGGGCAGGTCTGGGCTCCTGCAGTGCTAAGATGCCAACAGCAGCTGGAAATAGTATCAAACCTGTTAGGGTCACTTTATAAGCATCCATGCAATTGGAGTAGGTAAAGGTTTGGAAGATAAATTTTTTTTTCAGAGAGTTGGCGTTAATAACTTGTCTATGAAGCGTGAGGTCCCTAACTGTCTTTAGCCTTACCAGAGAGATTTGTTACTTATTACAGAAGCTGGATTAATCTGAGAAAGGAAGAAGTAATTAACTTACAAAATTAGTAATGGAATCAAAGGGGAAAACTAGATAATATCGTGTTTCCAAAAAAGTAATAGGACATACCATTTGAAAGAAAAATCCCTTATCAAGAGAAAGACAATTATTTAATAATATATGTGAACAGAAGAAGAAATAAACACATACAGAAGTTTTAAGTTTAATTTAATTAACCCTGATTATTTACCAAACTATATAGATTCTGTTTATTAAATGAATAAAATTAATCTCAATAAAAAATGTCTTTGTAACAAATGATATTTGTGCCTCAGTTAACTACAGAGGTATTAAATATGAAGAACTTCAGACAGTATTACAATGGAAAAAATACTTAATGTAATAGTTAAAGTGAGAGAGAATCTAGTACCGTGAGCAGCATAATGTTTATGTGCTGTTACATTAAAGACAATTGAATGGGAACACATTGAAAACTTGTTATGGGCTCACTTGTCCAACCAGGGCTCACAATGGCATATCATTTTGCTAATGACAACAGTATAAAAAAAATCAGTCCAAAATACTTTTATTTTTTTTTTAGTTTATTTACTTATTTTGAGAGAGAAAGAGAGGAGGGGATGTAGGAGAGAGGGAGAGACAAAGTCCCAAGCAGACTCCCTGCTGACAGCAGAGAGCCCTATGCAGGGCTCAAACCCTCTAACCATGATGAGATCATGACCTGAGCTGAAGTCAGACACTTAACCGACTGAGCCACCCAGGTGCCACCCCAAAATACTTTCAAATCTCAACAACTAACTTTTTATAATAGTTTAAGAAATAAAATAGACTATAACTTACATCATTTGTGAGCAGTTTTCTAATACATGGTTTATTTAGAACATAGACACAGTATAACTTACATCTTTTTATTTATACACTGTATTATTGTACTGGTGCTCAAATGTTTTTCAATAATATCCTTGTCTAACATATAGTTTGCTGGCAGTATTGTTGACTCGCTGAATACCTGACATAAGAAATAAATGGAGATGACAAGGTGGACACATGGGACAACTCAGAGTGAAGGGTTCAGGGAATTCAGAGTTTGTAATCCGGACTGTTAGCAGGGAATTTAGAACCAGAAAGAATACACACATGCAGGAACTTAATAGCAGCAGTCCCCTGACTTTCTCGTGCTCACCTTCCCTGTGTTTGAACCCTGCTGACCCATCCACATGGACATCTCCATGAGATCACAAGACTTGGAACACAGCACAATGGTACTTCTCTCTGAATTCATGAAGCCAGGTCCTTGTTGGTTTGCTTTGGTGGCCCCCGCTCACTGTGCTGTAGGGCTGCACACGTGTGGGCAGGATTCATGAAAATCTAAGTTCCCCCAGCAGCTCCCAATGGAGGGAAGGGTGGCTGGTGATTCCTGAGTAACTGACTAACCAGGGCTGACTCAGGGTTACCAGGACTAGCCAGAACCAGTTAGGAAAGGAATCACTTCCTGACTGTCTGTGGGGGGAAAAGAAACTTTCATCTTCAGGTTGAATAGTCTGGACGGGCTCCCACATAGGAAGGGAGAGTGAGGGCAGAGCACTCCCCCAAAGAGGGGCAGAGAGGGGCGCCATCCATTCCCACAGCCCAGCCGGCCTGCAGTCCTTGCAGGAGCCCCCTGACCCCCAGAATGTGCTCCTCTCCCTGCTGGCCCCACCCTGCTTGAAAGAAGTGAGGAGGATGGTGGGGGCAGGAGGAGATGGCGCCCTGGCTGACCTGCCCCCAGGGCTCAGCATGCACACAGGCAACACCAATCACTCCCTGAACCTCTAACCCTCTAGGGAGCGAGGGGGTGGGGCATGTCTGCTGCAGTTCTCTGAGGACAGTTTGAAGTCAGAGCTGGAAGAGGACTGTTTGCTTGTGCTTTCGGGTCCCCAACTCTCCCAGGCTGAGCACTCTGTGGCAGCAGGTGGAGGATCCCAGACAAATGCCAGGATTCTCCTCCACCCTCCTCCCTCCCACTCTCATCATGTGATGTGTTTGGGAGAATTCCCTGGAATGATGTCTGCAGGGGAAAGTGCAGACTGCACTGGCTTGGAACTAGACCACAAATCTGCACACAGCTCCTGAGGAGACAGGAGAAGCACGGAGGGGACGGAACAGGTCATGTTGCTCAGTGCAGTTGAGAAAGGAGAAAACATGCATTCGTTGCCTCTCACTCCCATACACCTCCTCTTCTGTTTTCCCTCCAACCCTCCAGAGCAACAGCACCTTTAATGTTCTGTTCCATGGAGCTGGGGGCAGGGCAGGGGGTCAGGGGACAGTGGACTTCCTGCACTGTTCCCTCTGTGGTTCCCAGTTAGAACCACAGCCATCCTTCCATCCTGGCTCACAGCAGAATGCAGCAGACACAGGGCTGCTGTCCCTTAAGGTAGACGGATTGCAGCTGAGGGGCTGGGCTTTTTCCCATTTTAAAAATTCTTCCCTGTAGTTGCTGCAGGACGTTGTTCAATCAGAAACGGGAACTGGGAGAAAGAAAGAGTTGACTTGGATTCTCAGAAGGCAAAGAGAAATGAAAACAAAATAAGAAACCAACAAACAAGAATTTACATGTGTTACGGAGTTTAAACCATTCATAACTCTGCGAAGTCAGTGCCATATTACTGTCACAGTGTCACTATGCAATGTGAGGACAGCGGGTAGCAGTGCCAGATGACAGAGCTGGTGGAACCCAAGCCTGTGACAGGCACCTCAGGGCTCCATCTCCCGGGGCAATTTCAGTGAGGGAGGGGCTCAGAGGGCCTGCGCTTGACCCCTCATGATGCCACAGGTCCCCGTACAACGAAGGCACCACAGAGTGGGACCCTTTCAGTGATGGAGGAGCACAACCTAATCCTACTACGGAAGCGCATTCCTGTGTGATGTCTGATTTGAAGACAAAAATAAAACAAACCTTATGATGATGCCCAATTCTGTCTCCCTGAAGCTTCTACAGAAGTGGATGATTTCTGGGGCACCTGAGTGTCTCAGTCTATAGAGCACATGACTCTTGATCTTGGGGTTGTGAATTCAAGCCCCATGCTGGATATAGAGTTTACAGAAAAAAATAAAATAATTTAGAAATGGCCAATTTCTGGGGTGACTGGGTGTCTCATTCAATTTAGCATCCAACTCTGGATTTCAGCTCATGTCACGATCTCACAGTTTGAGAGATCGAGTCCCGTATCAGGCTCTGAGCCAACAGGAAGGAGTCAGCTTAGGATTCTCTCTCTCTCTCTCTCTCTCTCTCTCTCAAAATAAATAAATAATCATTAGAAAGAACTGTTAAAGAAAAGAAATGACCACTTTCTGACCCCTATAAGTCAAAGAGAATAAGTGTAAGTCTTCACATGACACCCTTCAAATACTTTAACTCATGTCACAAACAAGGTATATCACATCAATATAAAAAAAAAAATAAACAGGGGCGCCTGGGTGGCGCAGTCGGTTAAGCATCCGACTTCAGCCAGGTCACGATCTCACGGTCCGTGGGTTCGAGCCCCGCGTCAGGCTCTGGGCTGATGGCTCAGAGCCTGGAGCCTGTTTCCGATTCTGTGTCTCCCTCTCTCTCTGCCCCTCCCCCGTTCATGCTCTGTCTCTCTCTGTCCCCAAAAAAATAAACGTTGAAAAAAAAATTAAAAAAAAATAAAAAAAATAAATAAAAAAAATAAACAAAAGTGGGCTGTTTTCAGTAGGAGGGTGGATGCAATTATTCCAGCCCAACATTACTGGAAGGGTGAGGTTCTACCTAAGTCTTTTTGATGAGGCTGATTAATTGATTAACTCTGATGATACATATTTGGGGCCTGATCTCTGATGGGCACTGAGGATACAGCAGTGAGCAGGTAAAACAGGCTTGTGTGTTTATATATTAAATATTCAGCCTGAAGAGACAGACATTTGGATCATGGAGCAGGGACCCCATCCTGGGAGCAGCTCAGGACATCCTCCCTGAGAAGGTGACATTGAGCCCCCAGGACGAACAGGAGCTGACACGGGAGGAATGGCTCACTAGGGGAGCAGCTGGGGAGAAGTCCTGGCTGGTGGCCGGTGTGGCAGGTGCTCGGGTCTGACCAAGTGCAGGGAAGCTGCCAGTGGCTGCAGCCTGGAGCTGAAGAGAGCGAGCCTGGACCCAGCCCACCTGGATCCCTGGATGTCCTCCACCGGCCACTTAGCTTGGGACCCGAACAAGTTCCTCACCCAGGGGCACATCAACCTCTTCCCCGTATCATGGCTGATGCTCTAGGGATGAGGTGACACCTGTGAAGTGCTTGGAACAGTGTCTGGCACTGGCTGATGCTCAAGCACTGTTTGCTCTCATGGCTGGAGGGAAACAAGGTGGAGGGAGGGGAGGCTGAGGACAGAGGCCGGGCCCTGGAGCCCTCCCTGCCTGGCGTGGGAAACACAGTGAGGGTGAAAGTCCGTGTGGAGGAAGGCTACTCGGGTATATTGTAGGGAAGAGATGGAGAGGAGGAGAGGATATGCGGGGACCTGTCAGAAGGCCACTGCGGGGGCCACATTAGTGGCACATGTCAGCACCGTCCCTCCTAAACTACCCCTGTGCCATCTGTACTCCTTTTCACACTCCTCATCTCATCGTCCTCCCATCACAGGTCAGCCTCAGGTGAGAATAATTATTGATCACACCTTGGGCAGCAGTCATGGTGACCGGGCCAACTATATGGAACCTTCTGGAAGAGGTGACCTGTAGTGTC
>NW_024418400.1:0-1165 GCF_014898765.1 Herpailurus yagouaroundi | reverse complement strand
CTGGAAGAAATGGACAAATTCCTGAACACCCACACTCTTCCAAAACTCAATCAGGAGGAAATAGAAAGCTTGAACAGACCCATAACCAGCGAAGAAATTGAATCGGTTATCAAAAATCTCCCAACAAATAAGAGTCCAGGACCAGATGGCTTCCCAGGGGAGTTCTACCAGACGTTTAAAGCAGAGATAATACCTATCCTTCTCAAGCTATTCCAAGAAATAGAAAGGGAAGGAAAACTCCCAGACTCATTCTATGAAGCCAGTATTACTTTGATTCCTAAACCAGACAGAGACCCAGTAAAAAAAGAGAACTACAGGCCAATATCCCTGATGAATATGGATGCAAAAATTCTCAATAAGATACTAGCAAATCGAATTCAACGGCATATAAAAAGAATTGTTCACCATGATCAAGTGGGATTCATTCCTGGGATGCAGGGCTGGTTCAACATTCGCAAATCAATCAACGTGATACATCACATTAACAAAAAAAAAGAGAAAAACCATATGATCCTGTCAATCGATGCAGAAAAGGCCTTTGACAAAATCCAGCACCCTTTCTTAATAAAAACCCTTGAGAAAGTCGGGATAGAAGGAACATACTTAAAGATCATAAAAGCCATTTATGAAAAGCCCACAGCTAACATCATCCTCAACGGGTAAAAACTGAGAGCTTTTTCCCTGAGATCAGGAACATGACAGGGATGCCCACTCTCACCGCTGTTGTTTAACATAGTGCTGGAAGTTCTAGCATCAGCAATCAGACAACAAAAGGAAATCAAAGGCATCCAAATTGGCAAAGATGAAGTCAAGCTTTCGCTTTTTGCAGATGACATGATATTATACATGGAAAATCCGATAGACTCCACCAAAAGTCTGCTAGAACTGATACATGAATTCAGCAAAGTTGCAGGATACAAAATCAATGTACAGAAATCAGTTGCATTCTTATACACTAACAATGAAGCAACAGAAAGACAAATAAAGAAACTGATCCCATTCACAATTGCACCAAGAAGCATAAAATACCTAGGAATAACTCTAACCAAAGATGTAAAGGATCTGTATGCTGAAAAGTATAGAAAGCTTATGAAGGTAATTGAAGAAGATTTAAAGACATGGAAAGACATTCCCTGCTCATGGATTGGAAGAATAAATATTGTCA
>NW_024418399.1:0-5655 GCF_014898765.1 Herpailurus yagouaroundi | reverse complement strand
TTTTTCCCCCAACACCAAAATGGTGGGACTTCAGAGGGAAGCACAGCAGCCCCCAGTGGACGTGGGATCCACCACTTACAGCAAACCTGCCCCTTCATGCCTGGCAACTGCTTATTTACTGGGGCAAGACTGACTCTGAGCCTACATAGCTGGCCTCTTTTCCAGACCAGCATAGCCACCACCCCCCAGGCACAAACAGAAACTCCTCCCCCCCCCTTTTTTTTCCTCCTCCTTATTTTTTTTTTTTTTCTTGTGGAATCAGGCTCAGATTTTTTTTTTGTCATTTCATTTTATCTTATTTTTCTTTTCTTTTTTTGAATCAGGCTTTTTTATTCTTTACTTTTTCCTTCTATCTTTTGTTGTTTTTTTTCCTTTTTTTCTCCTTTCTTTTTCCTTGATATCAGCCTTATAGCTTTATGATTCTCTGTTTGGTTTTCTTCTGTTCCCTTTCTCTCTTTTTATGAGATCAGGCTTTCCCCACCTTTTCCTTTTTTCCAGGGTTACTTTAACAAACAAATTAAAGCAGACCTAGTTAAAGGCCCAAACACTCCACCACTGTAAGCAAGGAGGAGCTCTGCAGAAGACTGACTAGTGGGAAAGAGCAGCCTAAATGCAACAGCATAGTGCACACAACATACACCAGAAACACTTCTTGAAGTACCAGGCCCTGGACAATGTATGACCCTTTTTAATATAGATGTACTCTCAGGTGCAGGAAACATAACAAGCTTTCAAAATACCTAAAAGACAGAAACTTAGCCAAAAGGACAAGACTCTGGAATTCTCCCCAAAAGAAAGGTCAAGAAAAAATTACAGCCAGGGACTGACTCAAAAAAGATATAAACAAGTATATAGAACAAGAATTTAGAACAACAGTCATAAGACTACTGGCTATGCTTGAAAAAAGCATAGAAGACACCAGAGAAACCCTTCCTGCAAAGATTAAAGACCTAAGAACTAGTCACTATGAATTAAACATGTTATAACTGAGATGCAAAATAAGCTAGACACAGTGACAGCGAGAATTGAAGAAGTAGAGGAGAGAATAGGTGAAATAGAAGATAAAATTATGGAAAATAATGAAGCTGAAAAAAAGAGGGAAAGAAAATTACTAGAGCACAAGGGGACACTTAGAGAACTAAGTGATTTCATGAAAGAAAACAATATCCATATCATAGGAGTGTTAGAAGAAGAGTGAGAAAAGGGGGCAGAAGGTTTATTTGAACAAACTATATTCCCTAATCTGGGAATGAAACAGGCATCTAAGTCCAAGAGGCAGAGAGAAATCCCTTCAAAATCAACAAAACAGGTCAACACCATGACATACCATAGTGAAACTGGCAAAATAGAAAGATAAAGAGAGAATTCTGGAAGCAGCTAGGGACAAAAGGTCTTTAACCTACAAGGGTAGACACATAAGGTTAGTAGCAGACCTTTCCACTGAAACTTGGCAGGCCAGAAGGGAGTGGCAGGAAATATTTAATGTGCTAAATAGGAAAAATATGCAGCCAAGAATCCTTTATCCAGCAAGGCTGCCATTCAGAATAGAAGGAGAGATAAAGACTTTCCCAGACAAACAAAAACTAAAGTTCATGACAACTAAACCAGCCCTGCAAGAAATTTTAAAGGGAACTTTCTGAGTGGAAAGAAGCAAAGACTACATCACCAGAACACCAGAACAGAGAACATCACCAGAAACACCAAATCTACAGATAATACAATGGCACTAAATTCACAACTTTCAATAACCTGAATGTAAATGGACTAAATACTCCAATCAAAAGACATAGGGTAGCAGAATGGATTAAAAAAAAAAAAGATCCATCTATATGCTGCCTACAAGAGACTCATTTTATTTTTTTAATTATTTTTTTTAATGTTTATTTTTGAGAGAGACAGAGACAGAGTGTGAGTGAGAGAGGGGCAGAGAGAGAGAGAGGGAGACACAGAATCTGAAGCAGCTCCAGGCTCCAAGCTGTCAGCACAGAGCCCGATGTGGGGCTCAAACCCATGAACTGCAAGATCAGAGCTGAAGTCAGACACTTAACTGACTGAGCAATCCTGGCACCCCACAAGAAACTCATTTTAGACCTAAAGACACCTGCAGATTGAAAGTGAGGGGATACAGAACCATCTATTATGCTAAGACAGGTCAAAAGAAAGTCAGAGTAGCCATACTTACATCAGACAAACTAGATTTTAAACAAAGACAATACAAAGAGATGAAGAAGGGCATTATACCATAATTAAGGTTCTATCCATTAAGAATATCTAACAATTGTAAATATTTATGCCCCCAACTTGATCGAACCCAAAAATATAAATCAATTAATCACAAACATAAACAACTCATTGATAATAATACCCCATTATAGTAGGAGACTTTAATACCCCACTTACAACAATGGACAGGACAACTAAGCAGGAAATCAAGAAGGAAACAATGGCTTTGAATGACACACTGGACCAGACGTAATTAACAGATATATTCAGAACATTTCATCCTAAAGAAGCAGAATACACATTCATCTTGAGTGCACATGGAACATTCTCCAGAATAGATTGCATACAAGGTCATGAGTCAACCCTCAACTGGTACAAAAAGACTGAGACCATACCATGCATATTTTCAGATCACAAAGTTATTAAACTTAAAATCAACCACAAGAAAAAATTTGGATAGACCAAAAATACATAGAGGTTAAAGAACATCCTACGAAAGAATAAATGGGTTAATGAATAAATTAAAGAAGAAATTTAAAAAATACATGGAAGCAAATGAAAATGAAAACATGACAGTCTAAAACCTTTGGAATTCAGCAAAAGCAGTCTTAAGAGGAAAGTACATTGCAATTCAGGCCTATCTCAATAAGCAAGAAAGGTCCCAAATACACAACCTAACCTTACACCTAAAGGAGCTACAGAATAGAAAAGCAGCAGCAAATAAAGCCCAAATCCAGCAGAAGGGAAATAATTAAAATTACAGCAGAAATAAATGATATATAAACAAACAAACAAAAAACAGAACAGATCAATGAAACTAAAAGCTGGTTTTTGAAAGAATAAACAAAATTGATAAACCCTTAGCCAGTCTTCTCAAAAAGAAATGAGAAAGGACCCAAAGAGATAAAATCATGAATGAAAGAGGAGATCACAACCAACACCACAGAAATATAAACAATTATAAGAGAATACTATGAAGAATTATATGCCAAAAAACTGGACAATCTGGAAGAAATGGACAAAGTCCTAGACATTCACACATTACCAAAACTCAAACAGGAAAACATAGAAAATTTGAACGGGCCCATAAATAGAAAATAAATTGGATCAGTTATCAAAAATCTCCCAACAAATAAGAGTCCTGGGCCAGACAGCTTCACAGGGGAATTCCACCAGACATTTAAAGAAGAGTTAATACCTATTCTTCTCAAACTATTTTGAAAAATTGAAATGGAAGGAAAGTTTCCAAACTCATTCTATGAAGCCAGCATTACCTTGATTCCAAAACCAGACAAAGATCTTAGTAAAAAGGAGAATTACAGGCCAATATCCCTGATGAACATGGATGTAAAATTTCTCAACAAGATACTAGCAAACTGAATCTAACAGTACATTAAAAGAATTATTCACCATGATCAAGTGGAATTTATTCCTGGGCTGCAGGGCTGGTTCAATATTCATAAATCAATCAATGTGATATACCACATTAATAAAAGAAAGGTTAAAAACCATATGATCTTTACAATATATGCAAAAAAAGCATTTGACAAAATACAGCAACCTCTCTTGATAAAAAACCTTAAGAAAGTAGGGGTAGAAGGAACATACCTCAATATCATAAAAGCCATATATGAAAGACCCACAGCTAACATTGTCTTCAGTGGGGAAAAACTGACAGCCTTCTCCATAAAGTCCATGGCAGTGATGTCTACTCTCACCACTGTTGTTCAACATGGTACTGGAAGTCCTAGCCTCAGAAGTCAGACAACACAAAGAAATAAAAGGCATACAAATTGGTAAAGAAGAAGTCAAACTTTCAGTCTTTGCAGATGACATGATACACTACATAGAAAAACTGAAAGACTCCACCAGAAAACTGCTAGAACTAGTATGTGAATTCAGCAAAGTTGCTGGATATAAAATCTGCATACAGAAATTGGTTGCATTTCTATGCTCCAATAATGAAGCGGCAGAAAGAGAAATCAAGAAATCAATCCCATTTACCATTGCACCAAAAACCATCAGATACCTAGCAATAAACCTAACCAAGGAGGTAAAAGATCTACACACTGAAAACTATAGAAAACTTATGAAAGAAACTAAAGACACAAAGAAATGTAAAAAAATCCATCCTCATGGGTTGGAAGAACAAATATTGTTAAAATGTCAATACTACCCAAAGTAATCTACACATTCAATGCAATCCCTATCAAAATAATACCAGAATTCTTCACAGAGCTAGAACAAATAATCCTAATATTTGTATGGAAGTAGGAAAGACCTCGAATAGCCAAAGTAATGTTGAAAACCAAAGCTGGAGGCATCACAATTCCGGACTTTAAGCTGTATTACAAAACTGTAATCATCAGTACAGTATGGTACGGGTACAAAAACAGACACATAGACCAATGGAACAGAATAGAGACCCCAGACCACAAATGTATGGCCAACTAATCTTCGACAAAGCAGGAAACAGTATCCAATAGACAAATTCTCTTCAGCTAATGGTACTAGGAAAATTGAACAGTGACATGCAGAAGAATGAAACTGGACCACTTTCTTACACCATACACAAATTAAAAAGTGAATGCAACCTAAATGTGAGACAGGAAACCATCAGAATCCTACAGAAGAACACAGGCAGCAACCCCTTTGACCTCAACCGCAGCAACTACTTTACTAAACATGTCTCTGGAGGCAAGGGAAATAAAAGCAAAAATGAGCCATCATCAGGATAAAAAGCTTCTGCACAGCAAAGGAAACAATCCACAAAACTAAAAGGCTACTGACGGAATGGGAGAAGATATTTGCAAATGACATATTGGATAAAGGATTAGTATCCAAAATATATAAAGAACTTAACAACTCAACACCCAAAAAACAAATAATCCAGTGAAGAAATGGGCAGAAGACATGAATAGACATTTTTCCAAAGAAGACATCCAGATGGCTAGCAGACACAGGAAAAGATGCTCAACATCGCTCATCATCAGGGAAATACAAATCAAAACCACAGTGAGATACCACCTCACACGTGTGAGAATGGCTAAATTAACTCAGTAAACAACAGATGTTGGTAAGGATTTAGAGAAAGGGGAACCATTTTGTACTGTTGCTAGGAATGCAAACTGGTGTAGCCACTCTGGAAAACAGTATGGAGGTTCCTCAAAAAATGAAAAATAGAACTACCCTAAGACCCAATAATTGCACTAGTAGGTATTTATTGAAAGGATACAAAAGAGCTGATTCAAAGGGGCACATGCCTCCCCCCCAAAATGTTTATAGCAGCACCATCAACAGTAGTCAAATTATGAAAAGAGCCCAAATATCCATCAAATGATGAATAGATTAAGATGTGATATGTATATGTATATGTGTACATATGTATGTATATGTGTATACACACACACACACACACACACACACACACAC